>NW_027649965.1:275000-276629 GCF_965287045.1 Carcharhinus amblyrhynchos
GAGGGAGAGAGAGAGAGACACGCAGAGAGGGAGACAGACAGACAGGAGACAGAGACTGAGAGAGACAGAGAGACACAGTCAGAGAGACAGAAAGAGAGGGAGAGAGAGAGAAAAAGGGACAGACAGAGAGAGAGAGAGACAGAGAGAGACAGAGACAGATACTGAGGCAGAGAGAGAGAGACAGAGGGAGGGAGAGAGACAGACAGAGAGACGGGGGAGAGAGAGAGAGACAAGTGGAGAGACAGAGGGAGGGAGAGAGACAGGGAGAGAGACAGAGGGAGGGAGAGAGACAGACAGAGAGACAGAGGGAGAGAGAGAGAGAGAGCAAGAGAGACAGGGAGAGAGACAGAGAGAGATAAAGACAGAGAGAGACACACGCAGACAGACAGAGAGGGAAAGAGACACGGTGAGAGAAAGAGTGACAGAGAGACAGACACAGAGAGAGTGAGAGATGGGGGAGAGAGGGAGATAGGCAGAGAGAGAGAGACAGAGAGACAGAGACACAGAGAGAGAGACAGCGGGAGAAAGAGAGAGAGAGAGAGACAGAGAGAGAGAGAAAGACAGAGAGAGACAGAAAGACAGAGAGAGAGAGACAGCGACACATAGAGAGAGAAAGACAGAGAGAGAGAGAGAGATAGAGAAACAGAGAGGAAGACACTGAGAGAGAAAGACAGAGAGAGATAGAGAGAGAGAGACAGAGGGAGAGAGATAGAGAGACAGAGATAGACAGAGAGAGAGAGAAGACGAGAGAGACAAAGACAGAGAGAGACAGAGAGAGAAACAAAGAGAGGGATACAGAGAGAGAGAAAGACAGAGAGAGACACACACAGATTGATAGAGAGAGATAGAGAGAGAGACAGAGGGGGAGAGAGAGACAGAGAGAGACACAGAGACAGACAGAGAGATAGACAGAGAACGAGAGAGAGACAGAGAGAGAGAGGCAGAGAAACAGAGAGGGAGAGACAGGCACAGAGAGAGAGTCAGAGAGAGAGAGAGACCGAGGGAGAGTGATGGGGGGAGAGAGATGGGGGGGAGGGAGAGAGAGAGAGACACGCAGAGAGAGAGACAGACAGACAGGAGACAGAGACTGAGAGAGACACAGTCAGAGAGACAGAAACAGAGGGAGAGAGAGAGAAAAAGGGACAGACAGAGAGACAGAGACACAGAGAGACAGACACAGAGAGAGACAGAGAGACAGAGAGAGAGAGAGAGAGAGACAGATACTGAGGCAGAGAGAGAGAGAGAGAGACAGAGGGAGGGAGAGAGACAGACAGAGAGACAGAGGGAGAGATAGAGGGAGAGAGAGAGAGAGCGAGAGAGAGACAGGGAGAGAGACAGAGAGAGATAAAGACAGAGAGAGACACACGCAGACAGACAGACAGAGAGGGAAAGAGACACGGAGAGAGAAAGAGTGACAGAGAGACAGACACAGAGAGAGTGAGAGATGGGGGAGAGAGGGAGATAGGCAGAGAGAGAGAGACAGAGAGACAGAGACACACAGAGAGAGAGACAGTGGGAGAAAGAGAGAGAGAGAGAGAGAGAGACAGCGACACAGAGAAAGACAGAGAGAGAGAGACAGAGAGTGAGAGGAGAGAGAGAGAGACAGAGAGAGAGAGAGACAGAGAGAGA
>NW_027649966.1:0-92500 GCF_965287045.1 Carcharhinus amblyrhynchos
AGAGCGAGACACTGGGACCGAGAGAGACACAGGGACCGAGAGAGAAACACAGCGACCGAGAGAGAGACACAGGGACCGAGAGTGAGACAAGGACCGAGAGTGACACAGGGACCGAGAGAGACACAGGGACCGAGAGAGACACAGGGACCGAGAGAGACACAAGGACCGAGTGAGAGACATAGGGACCGAGAGAGAGACGCAGGGACCGAGAGAGACACAGGGACCGAGGGAGACACAGGGACCAAGAGAGAGACACAGGGACCGAGAGAGAGACACAGGGACCGAGAGAGAGACACAGGGACCGAGAGAGAGACACAGGGACCGAGAGAGACACATGACCGAGTGAGAGACAGGGTCCGAGAGAGGCACAGGGTCCGAGAAAGACACAGGGACCGAGTGAGACACTGGGACCGAGAGAGACACAGGGACCGAGAGAGAGACAGAGTCCGAGAGATAGACAGAGACCGAGAGAGACACAGGGACCGAGAGAGAGACACAGGGACCGAGAGAGAGACACAGGGACCGAGAGAGAGACACAGGGACCGAGAGAGAGACACAGGGACCGAGAGAGACACAGGGACCGAGTGAGGCACAGGGACCGATAGAGACAGGGTCCGAGAGAGAGACACAGGGACCGAGAGAGAGAGACAGGGACCGAGAGAGACACAAGTACCGAGTGAGACACAGGGACCGAGAGAGACACAGGGACCGAGTGAGACACAGGGACCGATAGAGACAGGGTCCGAGAGAGAGACACAGGGACCGAGAGAGAAACAGGGACCGATAGAGAGAAACAGGGACCGAGAGAGAGAGACAGGGACCGAGAGGGAGACAGGGACCGAGAGAGACACAAAGACCGAGAGAGAAACAGGGACCGATAGAGACAGGCTCCGAGAGAGAGAAACAGGGACCGAGAGAGAGACAGGGACCGATAGAGACAGGCTCCGAGAGAGAGAAACAGGGACCGAGAGAGAGACACAGGAACCGAGAGAGAGTCAGGGACCAAGAGAGACACAGGGAACGAGAGAGAGACACAGGGACCGAGAGAGAGACGCAGGGACCGAGAGAGACAGAGGGACCGAGTGAGACACAGGGACCGAGAGAGAGATACAGGGACTGACAGAGAGACAGGGACCGAGAGAGACACAGGAACCGAGAGGGACACAGGGACCGAGAGAGAGACAGGGACCGTGAGAGAGACACAGGGACCGAGAGAGAGACAGGGACCGAGAGAGAGACACAGGGACCGAGAGAGACACATGGAGCGAGAGAGAGACAGGGACCGAGAGTGAGACAGGTACCGAGAGTGACACAGGGACCGTGAGAGAGACACAGGGACCGAGAGAGACACAGGGACCGAGAGAGACACAGAGACCGAGTGAGACACAGGGACCGAGAGAGATTCAGGGACCAAGGGAGACACAGGGACCGAGAGAGACACAGGGTCCGCGTGAGACACAAGGACCGAGAGACACAGGGACCACGAGACACAGGGACCGAGTGAGACACAGGGACCGAGAGAGACACAGGGACCGAGTGAGACACAGGGACCGAGAGAGACACAGGGACCGAGAGAGACTCAGGGACCAAGGGAGACACAGGGACCGAGTGAGACACAGGGATCGCGTGACACACAAGGACCGAGAGACACAGGGACCGAGTGAGACACAGGGACCGAGTGAGACACAGGGACCGAGAGAGAAACAGGGACCGAGTGAGACACAGGGACCGAGAGAGACTCAGGGACCAAGGGAGACACAGGGACCGAGAGAGACACAGGGATCGCGTGACACACAAGGACCGAGAGACACAGGGACCGAGTGAGACACAGGGACCGAGAGAGACACAGAGACCGAGTGAGACACAGGGACCGAGAGAGACTCAAGGACCAAGGGAGACACAGGGACCGAGAGAGACACAGGGATCGCGTGACACACAAGGACCGAGAGACACAGGGACCGAGTGAGACACAGGGACCGAGTGAGACACAGGGACCGAGAGAGAAACAGGGACCGAGTGAGACACAGGGACCGAGAGAGACACAGGGACCGAGAGAGACTCAGGGACCAAGGGAGAGACAGGGACCGAGAGAGACACAGGGACCGCGTGAGACACAGGGACCGAGAGAGACACAGGGACCGAGTGAGACACAGGGACCGAGAGAGACACAGGGATCGAGAGAGACTCAGGGACCGATTGGGACACAGGGACCGAGTGAGACACAGGGACCGAGAGAGAGACACAGGGACCGAGAGAGAGACACAGGGACCGAGAGAGATACAGGGACCGAGTGAGAGACACAGGGACCGAGTGAGACACTGGGACCGAGAGAGAGACACAGGGACCGAGAGAGAGACAGGGACCGAGAGAGAGACACAGGGACCGAGATAGACACAGGGACCGAGAGAGAGACACAGAGACCGAGACACAGACACAGAGACCGAGAGAGAGACACAGGGACCGAGAGAGAGACAGGGACCGAGAGAGACACAGGGACCGTGAGAGAGACACAGGGACCGAGAGAGACACAGGGACCGAGAGAGAGACACAGGGACCGAGAGAGACACATGGAGCGAGTGAGAGACAGGGACCGTGAGTGAGACAGGGACCGAGAGAGACACAGAGACCGAGAGAGAGACACAGGGACCGAGAGAGAGACACAGGGACCGAGAGAGAGACACAGGGACCGAGAGAGGCGCTGGGACTGAGAGAGAGACACAGGGACCGAGAGAGGCACAGGGATCGAGAGAGACTCAGGGACCGAGAGTGAGACACAGGGTCCGAGAGCGAGACACTGGGACCGAGAGAGACACAGGGACCGAGAGAGAAACACAGCGACCGAGAGAGAGACACAGGGACCGAGAGTGAGACAAGGACCGAGAGTGACACAGGGACCGAGAGAGACACAGGGACCGAGAGAGACACAGGGACCGAGAGAGACACAAGGACCGAGTGAGAGACATAGGGACCGAGAGAGAGACGCAGGGACCGAGAGAGACACAGGGACCGAGGGAGACACAGGGACCAAGAGAGAGACACAGGGACCGAGAGAGAGACACAGGGACCGAGAGAGAGACACAGGGACCGAGAGAGAGACACAGGGACCGAGAGAGACACATGACCGAGTGAGAGACAGGGTCCGAGAGAGGCACAGGGTCCGAGAAAGACACAGGGACCGAGTGAGACACTGGGACCGAGAGAGACACAGGGACCGAGAGAGAGACAGAGTCCGAGAGATAGACAGAGACCGAGAGAGACACAGGGACCGAGAGAGAGACACAGGGACCGAGAGAGAGACACAGGGACCGAGAGAGAGACACAGGGACCGAGAGAGAGACACAGGGACCGAGAGAGACACAGGGACCGAGTGAGGCACAGGGACCGATAGAGACAGGGTCCGAGAGAGAGACACAGGGACCGAGAGAGAGAGACAGGGACCGAGAGAGACACAAGTACCGAGTGAGACACAGGGACCGAGAGAGACACAGGGACCGAGTGAGACACAGGGACCGATAGAGACAGGGTCCGACAGAGAGACACAGGGACCGAGAGAGAAACAGGGACCGATAGAGAGAAACAGGGACCGAGAGAGAGAGACAGGGACCGAGAGGGAGACAGGGACCGAGAGAGACACAAAGACCGAGAGAGAAACAGGGACCGATAGAGACAGGCTCCGAGAGAGAGAAACAGGGACCGAGAGAGAGACAGGGACCGATAGAGACAGGCTCCGAGAGAGAGAAACAGGGACCGAGAGAGAGACACAGGAACCGAGAGAGAGTCAGGGACCAAGAGAGACACAGGGAACGAGAGAGAGACACAGGGACCGAGAGAGAGACGCAGGGACCGAGAGAGACAGAGGGACCGAGTGAGACACAGGGACCGAGAGAGAGATACAGGGACTGACAGAGAGACAGGGACCGAGAGAGACACAGGAACCGAGAGGGACACAGGGACCGAGAGAGAGACAGGGACCGTGAGAGAGACACAGGGACCGAGAGAGAGACAGGGACCGAGAGAGAGACACAGGGACCGAGAGAGACACATGGAGCGAGAGAGAGACAGGGACCGAGAGTGAGACAGGTACCGAGAGTGACACAGGGACCGTGAGAGAGACACAGGGACCGAGAGAGACACAGGGACCGAGAGAGACACAGAGACCGAGTGAGACACAGGGACCGAGAGAGATTCAGGGACCAAGGGAGACACAGGGACCGAGAGAGACACAGGGTCCGCGTGAGACACAAGGACCGAGAGACACAGGGACCACGAGACACAGGGACCGAGTGAGACACAGGGACCGAGAGAGACACAGGGACCGAGTGAGACACAGGGACCGAGAGAGACACAGGGACCGAGAGAGACTCAGGGACCAAGGGAGACACAGGGACCGAGTGAGACACAGGGACCGAGAGAGACACAGGGACCGAGAGAGACTCAGGGACCAAGGGAGACACAGGGACCGAGAGAGACACAGGGACCGCGTGAGACACAGGGACCGAGAGAGACACAGGGACCGAGTGAGACACAGGGACCGATTGGGACACAGGGACCGAGTGAGACACAGGGACCGAGAGAGAGACAGGGACCGAGTGAGAGACACAGGGACCGAGAGAGAGACACAGGGACCGAGAGAGAGACACAGGGACCGAGAGAGAGACAGGGACCGAGTGAGAGACACAGGGACCGAGTGAGACACTGGGACTGAGAGAGAGACACAGGGACCGAGAGAGAGACAGGGACCGAGAGAGAGACACAGGGACCGAGAGAGACACAGGGACCGAGAGAGAGACACAGAGACCGAGACAGAGACACAGGGACCGAGAGAGAGACACAGGGACCGAGAGAGAGACAGGGACCGAGAGAGACACAGGGACCGTGAGAGAGACACAGGGACCGAGAGAGACACAGGGACCGAGAGAGAGACACAGGGACCGAGAGAGACACATGGAGCGAGTGAGAGACAGGGACCGTGAGTGAGACAGGGACCGAGAGAGACACAGAGACCGAGAGAGAGACTCAGGGACCGAGAGAGAGACACAGGGACCGAGAGAGAGACACAGGGACCGAGAGAGGCGCTGGGACTGAGAGAGAGACACAGGGACCGAGAGAGGCACAGGGATCGAGAGAGACTCAGGGACCGAGAGTGAGACACAGGGTCCGAGAGTGAGACACTGGGACCGAGAGAGACACAGGGACCGAGAGAGAGACAGAGTCCGAGAGATAGACAGAGACCGAGAGAGACACAGGGACCGAGAGAGAGACACAGGGACCGAGAGAGAGACACAGGGACCGAGAGAGAGACACAGGGACCGAGAGAGACACAGGGACCGAGTGAGGCACAGGGACCGATAGAGACAGGGTCCGAGAGAGAGACACAGGGACCGAGAGAGAGAGACAGGGACCGAGAGAGACACAAGTACCGAGTGAGACACAGGGACCGAGAGAGACACAGGGACCGAGTGAGACACAGGGACCGATAGAGACAGGGTCCAAGAGAGAGACACAGGGACCGAGAGAGAAACAGGGACCGATAGAGACAGGCTCCGAGAGAGAGAATTAGGGACCGAGAGAGAGAGACAGGGACCGAGAGGGAGACAGGGACCGAGAGAGATACAAAGACCGAGAGAGAAACAGGGACCGATAGAGACAGGCTCCGAGAGAGAGAAACAGGGACCGAGAGAGAGACAGGGACCGATAGAGACAGGCTCCGAGAGAGAGAAACAGGGACCGAGAGAGAGACACAGGAACCGAGAGAGAGTCAGGGACCAAGAGAGACACAGGGAACGAGAGAGAGACACAGGGACCGAGAGAGAGACGCAGGGACCGAGAGAGACAGAGGGACCGAGTGAGACACAGGGACCGAGAGAGAGATACAGGGACCGAGAGAGAGAGACAGGGACCGAGAGAGACACAGGAACCGAGAGGGACACAGGGACCGAGAGAGACACAGGGACCGTGAGAGAGACACAGGGACCGAGAGAGAGACAGGGACCGAGAGAGAGACACAGGGACCGAGAGAGACACATGGAGCGAGAGAGAGACAGGGACCGAGAGAGACACAGGGACCGAGAGAGACACAGAGACCGAGTGAGACACAGGGACCGAGAGAGACTCAGGGACCAAGGGAGACACAGGGACCGAGAGAGACACAGGGACCGCGTGAGACACAAGGACCGAGAGACACAGGGACCGCGAGACACAGGGACCGAGTGAGACACAGGGACCGAGAGAGACACAGGGACCGAGTGAGACACAGGGACCGAGAGAGACACAGGGACCGAGAGAGACTCAGGGACCAAGGGAGACATAGGGACCGAGAGAGACACAGGGACCGCGTGAGACACAGGGACCGAGAGAGACACAGGGACCGAGTGAGACACAGGGACCGAGAGAGACACAGGGATCGAGAGAGACACAGGGACCGATTGGGACACAGGGACCGAGTGAGACACAGGGACCGAGAGAGAGACAGGGACCGAGTGAGAGACACAGGGACCGAGAGAGAGACACAGGGACCGAGAGAGAGACACAGGGACCGAGAGAGAGACAGGGACCGAGTGAGAGACACAGGGACCGAGTGAGACACTGGGACCGAGAGAGAGACACAGGGACCGAGAGAGAGACAGGGACCGAGAGAGAGACACAGGGACCGAGAGAGACACAGGGACCGAGAGAGAGACACAGAGACCGAGACAGAGACACAGGGACCGAGAGAGAGACACAGGGACCGAGAGAGAGACAGGGACCGAGAGAGACACAGGGACCGTGAGAGAGACACAGGGACCGAGAGAGACACAGGGACCGAGAGAGAGACACAGGGACCGAGAGAGACACATGGAGCGAGTGAGAGACAGGGACCGTGAGTGAGACAGGGACCGAGAGAGACACAGAGACCGAGAGAGAGACACAGGGACCGAGAGAGAGACACAGGGACCGAGGGAGAGACACAGGGACCGAGAGAGGCGCTGGGACTGAGAGAGAGACACAGGGACCGAGAGAGGCACAGGGATCGAGAGAGACTCAGGGACCGAGAGTGAGACACAGGGTCCGAGAGTGAGACACTGGGACCGAGAGAGACACAGGGACCAAGTGAGAAACACAGGGACCGAGAGAGAGACACAGGGACCGAGAGTGAGACAGGGACCAAGAGAGACACAGAGACCGAGAGAGACACAGGGACCGAGAGAGAGACACAGGGACCGAGAGAGAGACACAGGGACCGAGAAAGACGCTGGGACTGAGAGAGAGACACAGGGACCGAGAGAGAAACAGGGACCGAGAGAGACACAGGGACCGAGAGTGAGACACAGGACCGAGAGAGACACATGGACCGAGAGTGAGACAGGGACCGAGAGAGACACAGGGACCGATAGAGACACAGGGACCGAGAGAGACACAGGGACCGAGAGAGACAAAGGGACCGAGAGAGAGACTCAGGGACCGAGAGAGACACTGGGACCGAGAGAGAGACACAGGGACCGAGAAAGACGCTGGGACTGAGAGAGAGACACAGGGACCGAGAGAGACACAGGGACCGAGAGAGACACAGGGACCGAGTGAGACACAGGGACCGAGTGAGAGACACAGGGACCGAGAGAAGGACACAGGGACCGAGAGATACAGAGGGACCCAGAGAGACACAGGGACCGAGTGAGACACAGGGACCGAGAAAGACACAGGGACCGAGAGAGAGACACTGGGACCGAGTGAGAGACACAGGGACCGAGAGAGACACAGGGACCGAGAGAGAGACATGGACCGAGAGAGACACAGGGACCGAGAGAGACACAGGGACCGAGTGAGACACAGGGACCAAGTGAGACACAGGGACCGAGAGAGACAGGGACCGAGAGAGAGACACAGGGACCGAGAGTGAGACGAAGGGGCCGAGAGTGAGACACTGGGACCGAGAGAGACACAGGGACCGCGAGAGAAACACAGGGACCGAGAGAGAGACACAGGGACCGAGAGAGAGACACAGGGACCGAGAGAGACACAGGGACCGAGAGAGAGACACAGGGACCGAGAGAGAGACACAGGGACCGAGAGAGACACAGGGACCGAGAGAGAGTCAGGGACCAAGAGAGACACAGGGAACGAGAGAGAGACACAGGGACCGAGAGAGAGACGCAGGGACCGAGAGAGAGATACAGGGACTGACAGAGAGACAGGGACCGAGAGAGACACAAAGACCGAGAGAGACACAGGAACCGAGAGAGAGTCAGGGACCAAGAGAGACACAGGGACCGAGAGAGAGACAGGGACCGAGAGAGAGACACAGGGACCGAGAGAGAGACAGGGACCGAGAGAGAGACACAGGGACCGAGAGAGACACATGGAGCGAGAGAGAGAAAGGGACCGAGAGTGAGACAGGTACCGAGAGTGACACAGGGACCGTGAGAGAGACACAGGGGCCGAGAGAGACACAGGGACCGAGAGAGACACAGAGACCGAGTGAGACACAGGGACCGAGAGAGACTCAGGGACCAAGGGAGACACAGGGACCGAGAGAGACACAGGGACCGCGTGAGACACAAGGACCGAGAGACACAGGGACCGAGTGAGACACAGGGACCGAGTGAGACACAGGGAACGAGAGAGACACAGGGACCGAGTGAGACACAGGGACCGAGAGAGACACAGGGACCGAGAGAGACTCAGGGACCAAGGGAGACACAGGGACCGAGAGAGACACAGGGACCGAGTGAGACACAGGTACCGAGAGAGACACAGGGATCGAGAGAGACACAGGGACCGATTGGGACACAGGGACCGAGTGAGACACAGGGACCGAGTGAGACACTGGGACCGAGAGAGAGACACAGGGACCGAGTGAGACACTGGGACCGAGAGAGAGACACAGGGACCGAGAGAGAGACAGGGACCGAGAGAGAGACACAGGGACAGAGAGAGACACAGGGACCGAGAGAGAAACACAGAGACCGAGACAGAGACACAGGGACCGAGAGAGAGACACAGGGACCGAGAGAGAGACAGGGACCGAGAGAGACACAGGGACCAAGAGAGAGACAGGGACCGTTAGAGACAGGGGGACCGAGAGTGAGACACAGGGACCGAATGAGACACAGGGACCGAGAGAGAGACACAGGGACCGAGAGAGACACGGGACCGAGAGTGAGACGCAGGTACCTAGAGAGAGACACAGGGACCGTGTGAGACACTGGGACCGAGAGAGACACAGGGACCGAGAGCGACACAGGGACCGAGAGAGACACAGGGACCGAGAGAGAGACACAGGGACCGAGAGAGACACAGGGACCGAGAGAGACACAGGGACCGAGAGACAGACACATGGACCGAGAGAGAGACACAGGGACCGTGAGAGACACAGGGACCGAGAGAGACACAAGGACCGAGAGAGACACATGGACCGAGAGAGAGACACAGGGACCGAGAGAGACACAGGGACCGAGAGAGACACAAGGACCGAGTGAGAGACATAGGGACCGAGAGAGAGACGCAGGGGCCGAGAGAGACACAGGGACCGAGGGAGACACAGGGACCAAGAGAGAGACACAGGGACCGAGAGAGAGACACAGGGAACGAGAGAGACACAGTGACCGAGAGAGACACAGGGACCGAGAGAGACACAGGGACCGAGAGAGAGACACAGGGACCGAGAGAGACACAGGGACCGAGTGAGAGACAGGGACCGAGTGAGGCACAGGGACCGATAGAGACAGGGTCCGAGAGAGAGACACAGGGACCGAGAGAGAGACACAGGGACCGAGAGAGACACAGGGACCGAGTGAGAGACAGGGTCCGAGAGAGGCACAGGGTCCGAGAATGACCCAGGGACCGAGTGAGACACAGGGACCGAGAGAGAGACACAGGGACCGAGAGAGAGACACAGGGACCGAGAGAGACACAGGGACCGAGTGAGGCACAGGGACCGATAGAGACAGGGTCCGAGAGAGAGACACAGGGACCGAGAGAGAAACAGGGACCGATAGAGACAGGCTCCGAGAGAGAGAAACAGGGACCGAGAGAGAGAGACAGGGACCGAGAGGGAGACTGGGACCGAGAGAGACACAAAGACCGAGAGAGACACAGGAACCGAGAGAGAGTCAGGGACCAAGAGAGACACAGGGAACGAGAGAGAGACACAGGGACCGAGAGAGAGACGCAGGGACCGAGAGAGAGACGCAGGGCCGAGAGAGACAGAGGGACCGAGTGAGACACAGGGACCGAGAGAGAGACACAGGGACCGAGAGAGAGAGACAGGGACCGAGAGCGACACAAGTACCGAGTGAGACACAGGGACCGAGGGAGACACAGGGACCGAGAGAGAGAGACACAGGGAACGAGAGAGACACAGGGACCGAGAGAGACACAGGGACCAAGAGAGAGACACAGGGACCGAGAGAGAGACACAGGGACCGAGAGAGACACAGTGACCGAGAGAGACACAGGGACCGAGAGAGACACAGGGACCGAGAGAGAGTAACAGGGACCGAGAGAGACACAGGGACCGAGTGAGAGACACAGGGACCGAGTTAGAGACACAGGGACCGAGGGAGACACAGGGACTAAGGGAGACACAGGTACCGAGTGAGACACAGGGACCGAGAGAGGCACAGGGACCGAATGAGACACAGGGACCGGGAGAGAGACAGGGACCGAGAGAGACACAGGGACCGAGAGAGACACAGGGTCCGAGAGATACTCAGGGACCAAGGGAGACACAGGGACGAGAGAGACACAGGGACCGAAAGAGAGACACAGGGACCGAGAGAGACGCTGGGAATGAGAGAGAGAGAAACAGGGACCGAGAGAGACACAGGGACCGAGAGAGACACAGGGACCGAGAGAGACGCAGGGACCGAGAGAGACACAGGGACCAAGAGAGAGAGACACAGGGAACGAGAGAGACATAGGGACCGAGAGAGACACAGGGACCGAGAGAGAGACAGTGACCGAGAGAGAGACACAGGGATCGAGAGAGACACAGGGACCGAGAGAGAGACAGGGACCGAGATAGACACAGGGACCGAGGAAGAGACAGGGACCGAGAAAGACACAGGGACCGAGTGAGAGACACAGGGACCGAGAGAGAGACACAGGGACCGAGAGAGAGACACAGGGACCGAGAGAGAGACAGGGACCGAGAGAGACACAGGGACCGAGTGAGAGACACAGGGACCGAGAGAGAGACACAGGGACCGAGAGAGAGACACAGGGACCGAGAGAGAGACAGGGACCGAGAGGGACACAGGGACCGAGAGAGAGACTCAGGGACCGAGAGAGACAGAGGGACCGAGTGAGACACAGGGACCAAGAGAGAGACACAGGGACCGAGAGAGAGACACAGGGACCGAGAGAGAGTAACAGGGACCGAGAGAGACACAGGGACCGAGTGAGAGACAGGGTCCGAGAGAGGCACAGGGTCCGAGAAAGACACAGGGACCGAGTGAGACACAGGGACCGAGAGAGACACAGGGACCGAGAGAGAGACAGAGTCCGAGAGATAGACAGAGACCGAGAGAGACACAGGGAACGAGAGAGACACACAGGGACCGAGAGAGAGACACAGGGACCGAGAGAGACACAGGGACCGAGAGAGAGACACAGGGACCGAGAGAGACACAGGGACCGAGTGAGGTACAGCGACCGATAGATACAGGGTCCGAGAGAGAGACACAGGGACCGAGAGAGAGAGACAGGGACCGAGAGAGACACAAGTACCGAGTGAGACACAGGGACCGAGAGAGACACAGGGACCGAGTGAGACACAGGGACCGATAGAGACAGGGTCCGAGAGAGAGACACAGGGACCGAGAGAGAAACAGGGACCGATAGAGACAGGCTCCGAGAGAGAGAAACAGGGACCGAGAGAGAGACAGGGACCGAGAGGGAGACAGGGACCGAGAGAGACACAAAGACCGAGAGAGACACAGGAACCGAGAGAGAGTCAGGGACCAAGAGAGACAAAGGGAACGAGAGAGAGACACAGGGACCGAGAGAGAGACGCAGGGACCGAGAGAGACAGAGGGACCGAGTGAGACACAGGGACCGAGAGAGAGATACAGGGACTGACAGAGAGACAGGGACCGAGAGAGACACAGGAACCGAGAGGGACACAGGGACCGAGAGAGAGACAGGGACCGAGAGAGAGACACAGGGACCGAGAGAGAGACAGGGACCGAGAGAGAGACACAGGGATCGAGAGAGACACATGGAGCGAGAGAGAGAAAGGGACCGAGAGTGAGACAGGTACCGAGAGTGACACAGGGACCGTGAGAGAGACACAGGGGCCGAGAGAGACACAGGGACCGAGAAAGACACAGAGACCGAGTGAGACACAGGGACCGAGAGAGACTCAGGGACCAAGGGAGACACAGGGACCGAGAGAGACACAGGGACCGCGTGAGACACAAGGACCGAGAGACACAGGGACCGAGTGAGACACAGGGACCGAGTGAGACACAGGGAACGAGAGAGACACAGGGACCGAGTGAGACACAGGGACCGAGAGAGACACAGGGACCGAGAGAGACTCAGGGACCAAGGGAGACACAGGGACCGAGAGAGACACAGGGACCGAGTGAGACACAGGGACCGAGAGAGACACAGGGATCGAGAGAGACACAGGGATCGAGAGAGACACAGGGACCGATTGGGACACAGGGACCGAGTGAGACACAGGGACCGAGTGAGACACTGGGACCGAGAGAGAGACACAGGGACCGAGTGAGACACTGGGACCGACAGAGAGACACAGGGACCGAGAGAGAGACAGGGACCGAGAGAGAGACACAGGGAGAGAGAGAGACACAGGGACCGAGAGAGAGACACAGAGCGAGACAGAGACACAGGGACCGAGAGAGAGACACAGGGACCGAGAGAGAGACAGGGACCGAGAGAGACACAGGGACCGAGAGAGACACAGGGACCGTGAGAGAGACACAGGGACCGAGAGAGAGACACAGGGACCAAGAGAGAGACAGGGACTGTTAGAGACAGGGGGACCGAGAGTGAGACACAGGGACCGAATGAGACACAGGGACCGAGAGAGAGACACAGGGACCGAGAGAGACACGGGACCGAGAGTGAGACGCAGGTACCGAGAGAGAGACACAGGGACCGTGTGAGACACAGGGACCGAGAGAGACACAGGGACCGAGAGCGACACAGGGACCGAGAGCGACACAGGGACCGAGAGAGACACAGGGACCGAGAGAGAGACACAGGGACCGAGAGAGAGACACAGGGACCGAGAGAGAGACACAGGGACCGAGAGAGACACAGGGACCGAGAGACAGACACATGGACCGAGAGAGAGACACAGGGACCGAGAGACACACAGGGACCGAGAGAGACACAAGGACCGAGAGAGAGACACATGGACCGAGAGAGAGACACAGGGACCGAGAGAGACACAGGGACCGAGAGAGACACAAGGACCGAGTGAGAGACACAGGGACCGAGAGAGAGACGCAGGGACCGAGAGAGACACAGGGACCGAGAGAGACACAGGGACCGAGAGAGAGACAGGGACCGAGTGAGAGACACAGGGACCGAGAGAGAGACACAGGGACCGAGAGAGAGACACAGGGACCGAGAGAGACACAGGGACCGAGTGAGACACAGGGACCGAGAGAGAGACAGGGACCGAGTGAGAGACACAGGGACCGAGAGAGAGACACAGGGACCGAGAGAGAGACACAGGGACCGAGAGAGAGACAGGGACCGAGTGAGAGACACAGGGACCGAGTGAGACACTGGGACCGAGAGAGAGACACAGGGACCGAGAGAGAGACAGGGACCGAGAGAGAGACACAGGGACCGAGAGAGACACAGGGACCGAGAGAGAGACACAGAGACCGAGACAGAGACACAGGGACCGAGAGAGAGACACAGGGACCGAGAGAGAGACAGGGACCGAGAGAGACACAGGGACCGTGAGAGAGACACAGGGACCGAGAGAGACACAGGGACCGAGAGAGAGACACAGGGACCGAGAGAGACACATGGAGCGAGTGAGAGACAGGGACCGTGAGTGAGACAGGGACCGAGAGAGACACAGAGACCGAGAGAGAGACACAGGGACCGAGAGAGAGACACAGGGACCGAGGGAGAGACACAGGGACCGAGAGAGGCGCTGGGACTGAGAGAGAGACACAGGGACCGAGAGAGGCACAGGGATCGAGAGAGACTCAGGGACCGAGAGTGAGACACAGGGTCCGAGAGTGAGACACTGGGACCGAGAGAGACACAGGGACCAAGTGAGAAACACAGGGACCGAGAGAGAGACACAGGGACCGAGAGTGAGACAGGGACCAAGAGAGACACAGAGACCGAGAGAGACACAGGGACCGAGAGAGAGACACAGGGACCGAGAGAGAGACACAGGGACCGAGAAAGACGCTGGGACTGAGAGAGAGACACAGGGACCGAGAGAGAAACAGGGACCGAGAGAGACACAGGGACCGAGAGTGAGACACAGGACCGAGAGAGACACATGGACCGAGAGTGAGACAGGGACCGAGAGAGACACAGGGACCGATAGAGACACAGGGACCGAGAGAGACACAGGGACCGAGAGAGACAAAGGGACCGAGAGAGAGACTCAGGGACCGAGAGAGACACTGGGACCGAGAGAGAGACACAGGGACCGAGAAAGACGCTGGGACTGAGAGAGAGACACAGGGACCGAGAGAGACACAGGGACCGAGTGAGACACAGGGACCGAGTGAGAGACACAGGGACCGAGAGAAGGACACAGGGACCGAGAGATACAGAGGGACCCAGAGAGACACAGGGACCGAGTGAGACACAGGGACCGAGAAAGACACAGGGACCGAGAGAGAGACACTGGGACCGAGTGAGAGACACAGGGACCGAGAGAGACACAGGGACCGAGAGAGAGACATGGACCGAGAGAGACACAGGGACCGAGAGAGACACAGGGACCGAGTGAGACACAGGGACCAAGTGAGACACAGGGACCGAGAGAGACAGGGACCGAGAGAGAGACACAGGGACCGAGAGTGAGACGAAGGGGCCGAGAGTGAGACACTGGGACCGAGAGAGACACAGGGACCGCGAGAGAAACACAGGGACCGAGAGAGAGACACAGGGACCGAGAGAGAGACACAGGGACCGAGAGAGACACAGGGACCGAGAGAGAGACACAGGGACCGAGAGAGAGACACAGGGACCGAGAGAGACACAGGGACCGAGAGAGAGTCAGGGACCAAGAGAGACACAGGGAACGAGAGAGAGACACAGGGACCGAGAGAGAGACGCAGGGACCGAGAGAGAGATACAGGGACTGACAGAGAGACAGGGACCGAGAGAGACACAAAGACCGAGAGAGACACAGGAACCGAGAGAGAGTCAGGGACCAAGAGAGACACAGGGACCGAGAGAGAGACAGGGACCGAGAGAGAGACACAGGGACCGAGAGAGAGACAGGGACCGAGAGAGAGACACAGGGACCGAGAGAGACACATGGAGCGAGAGAGAGAAAGGGACCGAGAGTGAGACAGGTACCGAGAGTGACACAGGGACCGTGAGAGAGACACAGGGGCCGAGAGAGACACAGGGACCGAGAGAGACACAGAGACCGAGTGAGACACAGGGACCGAGAGAGACTCAGGGACCAAGGGAGACACAGGGACCGAGAGAGACACAGGGACCGCGTGAGACACAAGGACCGAGAGACACAGGGACCGAGTGAGACACAGGGACCGAGTGAGACACAGGGAACGAGAGAGACACAGGGACCGAGTGAGACACAGGGACCGAGAGAGACACAGGGACCGAGAGAGACTCAGGGACCAAGGGAGACACAGGGACCGAGAGAGACACAGGGACCGAGTGAGACACAGGTACCGAGAGAGACACAGGGATCGAGAGAGACACAGGGACCGATTGGGACACAGGGACCGAGTGAGACACAGGGACCGAGTGAGACACTGGGACCGAGAGAGAGACACAGGGACCGAGTGAGACACTGGGACCGAGAGAGAGACACAGGGACCGAGAGAGAGACAGGGACCGAGAGAGAGACACAGGGACAGAGAGAGACACAGGGACCGAGAGAGAAACACAGAGACCGAGACAGAGACACAGGGACCGAGAGAGAGACACAGGGACCGAGAGAGAGACAGGGACCGAGAGAGACACAGGGACCGAGAGAGACACAGGGACCGTGAGAGAGACACAGGGACCGAGAGAGAGACACAGGGACCAAGAGAGAGACAGGGACCGTTAGAGACAGGGGGACCGAGAGTGAGACACAGGGACCGAATGAGACACAGGGACCGAGAGAGAGACACAGGGACCGAGAGAGACACGGGACCGAGAGTGAGACGCAGGTACCTAGAGAGAGACACAGGGACCGTGTGAGACACTGGGACCGAGAGAGACACAGGGACCGAGAGCGACACAGGGACCGAGAGAGACACAGGGACCGAGAGAGAGACACAGGGACCGAGAGAGACACAGGGACCGAGAGAGACACAGGGACCGAGAGACAGACACATGGACCGAGAGAGAGACACAGGGACCGTGAGAGACACAGGGACCGAGAGAGACACAAGGACCGAGAGAGACACATGGACCGAGAGAGAGACACAGGGACCGAGAGAGACACAGGGACCGAGAGAGACACAAGGACCGAGTGAGAGACATAGGGACCGAGAGAGAGACGCAGGGGCCGAGAGAGACACAGGGACCGAGGGAGACACAGGGACCAAGAGAGAGACACAGGGACCGAGAGAGAGACACAGGGAACGAGAGAGACACAGTGACCGAGAGAGACACAGGGACCGAGAGAGACACAGGGACCGAGAGAGAGACACAGGGACCGAGAGAGACACAGGGACCGAGTGAGAGACAGGGACCGAGTGAGGCACAGGGACCGATAGAGACAGGGTCCGAGAGAGAGACACAGGGACCGAGAGAGAGACACAGGGACCGAGAGAGACACAGGGACCGAGTGAGAGACAGGGTCCGAGAGAGGCACAGGGTCCGAGAATGACCCAGGGACCGAGTGAGACACAGGGACCGAGAGAGAGACACAGGGACCGAGAGAGAGACACAGGGACCGAGAGAGACACAGGGACCGAGTGAGGCACAGGGACCGATAGAGACAGGGTCCGAGAGAGAGACACAGGGACCGAGAGAGAAACAGGGACCGATAGAGACAGGCTCCGAGAGAGAGAAACAGGGACCGAGAGAGAGAGACAGGGACCGAGAGGGAGACTGGGACCGAGAGAGACACAAAGACCGAGAGAGACACAGGAACCGAGAGAGAGTCAGGGACCAAGAGAGACACAGGGAACGAGAGAGAGACACAGGGACCGAGAGAGAGACGCAGGGACCGAGAGAGAGACGCAGGGCCGAGAGAGACAGAGGGACCGAGTGAGACACAGGGACCGAGAGAGAGACACAGGGACCGAGAGAGAGAGACAGGGACCGAGAGCGACACAAGTACCGAGTGAGACACAGGGACCGAGGGAGACACAGGGACCGAGAGAGAGAGACACAGGGAACGAGAGAGACACAGGGACCGAGAGAGACACAGGGACCAAGAGAGAGACACAGGGACCGAGAGAGAGACACAGGGACCGAGAGAGACACAGTGACCGAGAGAGACACAGGGACCGAGAGAGACACAGGGACCGAGAGAGAGTAACAGGGACCGAGAGAGACACAGGGACCGAGTGAGAGACACAGGGACCGAGTTAGAGACACAGGGACCGAGGGAGACACAGGGACTAAGGGAGACACAGGTACCGAGTGAGACACAGGGACCGAGAGAGGCACAGGGACCGAATGAGACAAGGGACCGGGAGAGAGACAGGGACCGAGAGAGACACAGGGACCGAGAGAGACACAGGGTCCGAGAGATACTCAGGGACCAAGGGAGACACAGGGACGAGAGAGACACAGGGACCGAAAGAGAGACACAGGGACCGAGAGAGACGCTGGGAATGAGAGAGAGAGAAACAGGGACCGAGAGAGACACAGGGACCGAGAGAGACACAGGGACCGAGAGAGACGCAGGGACCGAGAGAGACACAGGGACCAAGAGAGAGAGACACAGGGAACGAGAGAGACATAGGGACCGAGAGAGACACAGGGACCGAGAGAGAGACAGTGACCGAGAGAGAGACACAGGGATCGAGAGAGACACAGGGACCGAGAGAGAGACAGGGACCGAGATAGACACAGGGACCGAGGAAGAGACAGGGACCGAGAAAGACACAGGGACCGAGTGAGAGACACAGGGACCGAGAGAGAGACACAGGGACCGAGAGAGAGACACAGGGACCGAGAGAGAGACAGGGACCGAGAGAGACACAGGGACCGAGTGAGAGACACAGGGACCGAGAGAGAGACACAGGGACCGAGAGAGAGACACAGGGACCGAGAGAGAGACAGGGACCGAGAGGGACACAGGGACCGAGAGAGAGACTCAGGGACCGAGAGAGACAGAGGGACCGAGTGAGACACAGGGACCAAGAGAGAGACACAGGGACCGAGAGAGAGACACAGGGACCGAGAGAGAGTAACAGGGACCGAGAGAGACACAGGGACCGAGTGAGAGACAGGGTCCGAGAGAGGCACAGGGTCCGAGAAAGACACAGGGACCGAGTGAGACACAGGGACCGAGAGAGACACAGGGACCGAGAGAGAGACAGAGTCCGAGAGATAGACAGAGACCGAGAGAGACACAGGGAACGAGAGAGACACACAGGGACCGAGAGAGAGACACAGGGACCGAGAGAGACACAGGGACCGAGAGAGAGACACAGGGACCGAGAGAGACACAGGGACCGAGTGAGGTACAGCGACCGATAGATACAGGGTCCGAGAGAGAGACACAGGGACCGAGAGAGAGAGACAGGGACCGAGAGAGACACAAGTACCGAGTGAGACACAGGGACCGAGAGAGACACAGGGACCGAGTGAGACACAGGGACCGATAGAGACAGGGTCCGAGAGAGAGACACAGGGACCGAGAGAGAAACAGGGACCGATAGAGACAGGCTCCGAGAGAGAGAAACAGGGACCGAGAGAGAGACAGGGACCGAGAGGGAGACAGGGACCGAGAGAGACACAAAGACCGAGAGAGACACAGGAACCGAGAGAGAGTCAGGGACCAAGAGAGACAAAGGGAACGAGAGAGAGACACAGGGACCGAGAGAGAGACGCAGGGACCGAGAGAGACAGAGGGACCGAGTGAGACACAGGGACCGAGAGAGAGATACAGGGACTGACAGAGAGACAGGGACCGAGAGAGACACAGGAACCGAGAGGGACACAGGGACCGAGAGAGAGACAGGGACCGAGAGAGAGACACAGGGACCGAGAGAGAGACAGGGACCGAGAGAGAGACACAGGGATCGAGAGAGACACATGGAGCGAGAGAGAGAAAGGGACCGAGAGTGAGACAGGTACCGAGAGTGACACAGGGACCGTGAGAGAGACACAGGGGCCGAGAGAGACACAGGGACCGAGAAAGACACAGAGACCGAGTGAGACACAGGGACCGAGAGAGACTCAGGGACCAAGGGAGACACAGGGACCGAGAGAGACACAGGGACCGCGTGAGACACAAGGACCGAGAGACACAGGGACCGAGTGAGACACAGGGACCGAGTGAGACACAGGGAACGAGAGAGACACAGGGACCGAGTGAGACACAGGGACCGAGAGAGACACAGGGACCGAGAGAGACTCAGGGACCAAGGGAGACACAGGGACCGAGAGAGACACAGGGACCGAGTGAGACACAGGGACCGAGAGAGACACAGGGATCGAGAGAGACACAGGGATCGAGAGAGACACAGGGACCGATTGGGACACAGGGACCGAGTGAGACACAGGGACCGAGTGAGACACTGGGACCGAGAGAGAGACACAGGGACCGAGTGAGACACTGGGACCGACAGAGAGACACAGGGACCGAGAGAGAGACAGGGACCGAGAGAGAGACACAGGGAGAGAGAGAGACACAGGGACCGAGAGAGAGACACAGAGCGAGACAGAGACACAGGGACCGAGAGAGAGACACAGGGACCGAGAGAGAGACAGGGACCGAGAGAGACACAGGGACCGAGAGAGACACAGGGACCGTGAGAGAGACACAGGGACCGAGAGAGAGACACAGGGACCAAGAGAGAGACAGGGACTGTTAGAGACAGGGGGACCGAGAGTGAGACACAGGGACCGAATGAGACACAGGGACCGAGAGAGAGACACAGGGACCGAGAGAGACACGGGACCGAGAGTGAGACGCAGGTACCGAGAGAGAGACACAGGGACCGTGTGAGACACAGGGACCGAGAGAGACACAGGGACCGAGAGCGACACAGGGACCGAGAGCGACACAGGGACCGAGAGAGACACAGGGACCGAGAGAGAGACACAGGGACCGAGAGAGAGACACAGGGACCGAGAGAGACACAGGGACCGAGAGAGAGACACAGGGACCGAGAGAGACACAGGGACCGAGAGACAGACACATGGACCGAGAGAGAGACACAGGGACCGAGAGACACACAGGGACCGAGAGAGACACAAGGACCGAGAGAGAGACACATGGACCGAGAGAGAGACACAGGGACCGAGAGAGACACAGGGACCGAGAGAGACACAAGGACCGAGTGAGAGACACAGGGACCGAGAGAGAGACGCAGGGACCGAGAGAGACACAGGGACCGAGGGAGACACATGGACCAAGAGAGAGACACAGGGACCGAGAGAGAGACACAGGGACCGAGAGAGACACAGTGACCGAGAGAGACACAGGGACCGAGTGAGAGACAGGGTCCGAGAGAGGCACAGGGTCCGAGAAAGACACAGGGACCGAGTGAGACACAGGGACCGAGAGAGACACAGGGACCGAGAGAGAGACAGAGTCCGAGAGATAGACAGAGACCGAGAGAGACACAGGGACCGAGAGAGACACACAGGGACCGAGAGAGAGACACAGGGACCGAGAGAGAGACACAGGGACCGAGAGAGACACAGGGACCGAGAGAGAGACACAGGGACCGAGAGAGACACAGGGACCGAGTGAGGCACAGGGACCGATAGAGACAGGGTCCGAGAGAGAGACACAGGGACCGAGAGAGAGAGACAGGGACCGAGAGGGACACAAGAACCGAGTGAGACACAGGGACCGAGAGAGACACAGGGACAGAGTGAGACACAGGGACCGATAGAGACAGGGTCCGAGAGAGAGACACAGGGACCGAGAGAGAAACAGGGACCGATAGAGACAGGCTCCGAGAGAGAGAAACAGGGACCGAGAGAGAGACAGGGACCGAGAGGGAGACAGGGACCGAGAGAGACACAAAGACCGAGAGAGACACAGGAACCGAGAGAGAGTCAGGGACCAAGAGAGACACAGGGAACGAGAGAGAGACACAGGGACCGAGAGAGAGACGCAGGGACCGAGAGAGACAGAGGGACCGAGTGAGACACAGGGACCGAGAGAGAGATACAGGGACTGACAGAGAGACAGGGACCGAGAGAGACACAGGAACCGAGAGGGACACAGGGACCGAGAGAGAGACAGGGACCGTGAGAGAGACACAGGGACCGAGAGAGAGACAGGGACCGAGAGAGAGACACAGGGACCGAGAGAGACACATGGAGCGAGAGAGAGACAGGGACCGAGAGTGACACAGGGACCGTGAGAGAGACAGGGACCGTGAGAGAGACACAGGGACCGAGAGAGAGACAGGGACCGAGAGAGAGACACAGGGACCGAGAGAGACACATGGAGCGAGAGAGAGACAGGTACCGAGAGTGACACAGGGACCGTGAGAGAGACACAGGGACCGAGAGAGACACAGGGACCGAGAGAGACACAGAGACCGAGTGAGACACAGGGACCGAGAGAGACTCAGGGACCAAGGGAGACACAGGGACCGAGAGAGACACAGGGACCGCGTGAGACACAAGGACCGAGAGACACAGGGACCGAGTGAGACACAGGGACCGAGTGAGACACAGGGACCGAGAGAGACACAGGGACCGAGTGAGACACAGGGACCGAGAGAGACACAGGGACCGAGTGAGACACAGGGACCGAGTGAGACACAGGGACCGAGAGAGACACAGGGACCGAGTGAGACACAGGGACCGAGAGAGACACAGGGACCGAGAGAGACTCAGGGACCAAGGGAGACACAGGGACTGAGAGAGACACAGGGACCGAGTGAGACACTGGGACCGAGAGAGAGACACAGGGACCGAGAGAGACACAGGGACCGAGAGAGAGACACAGGGACAGAGAGAGACACAGGGACCGAGAGAGAGACACAGAGCGAGACAGAGACACAGGGACCGAGAGAGAGACACAGGGACCGAGAGAGAGACAGGGACCGAGAGAGACACAGGGACCGAGAGAGACACAGGGACCGTGAGAGAGACACAGGGACCGAGAGAGAGACACAGGGACCAAGAGAGAGACAGGGACCGTTAGAGACAGGGGGACCGAGAGTGAGACACAGGGACCGAATGAGACACAGGGACCGAGAGAGAGACACAGGGACCGAGAGAGACACGGGACCGAGAGTGAGACGCAGGTACCGAGAGAGAGACACAGGGACCGTGTGAGACACAGGGACCGAGAGAGACACAGGGACCGAGAGCGACACAGGGACCGAGAGCGACACAGGGACCGAGAGAGAGACAGGGACCGAGAGACAGACACATGGACCGAGAGAGAGACACAGGGACCGAGAGACACACAGGGACCGAGAGAGACACAAGGACCGAGAGAGAGACACAGGGACCGAGAGAGAGACACAGGGACCGAGAGAGACACAGGGACCGAGAGGCAGACACATGGACCGAGAGAGAGACACAGGGACCGAGAGACACACAGGGACCGAGAGAGACACAAGGACCGAGAGAGAGACACAGGGACCGAGAGAGACACAGGGACCGAGAGAGACACAAGGACCGAGTGAGAGACACAGGGACCGAGAGAGAGACGCAGGGACCGAGAGAGACACAGGGACCGAGGGAGACACATGGACCCAGAGAGAGACACAGGGACCGAGAGAGAGACACAGGGACCGAGAGAGACACAGTGACCGAGTGAGACACAGGGACCGAGAGAGACACAGGGACCGAGAGAGAGACACAGGGACCGAGAGAGACACAGGGACCGAGTGAGAGACAGGGTCCGAGAGAGGCACAGGGTCCGAGAAAGACACAGGGACCGAGTGAGACACAGGGACCGAGAGAGACACAGGGACCGAGAGAGAGACAGAGTCCGAGAGATAGACAGAGACCGAGAGAGACACAGGGACCGAGAGAGACACACAGGGACCGAGAGAGAGACACAGGGACCGAGAGAGAGACACAGGGACCGAGAGAGACACAGGGACCGAGAGAGAGACACAGTGACCGAGAGAGACACAGGGACCGAGTGAGGCACAGGGACCGATAGAGACAGGGTCCGAGAGAGAGACACAGGGACCGAGAGAGGGAGACAGGGACCGAAAGGGACACAAGTACCGAGTGAGACACAGGGACCGAGAGAGACACAGGGACCGAGTGAGACACAGGGACCGATAGAGACAGGGTCCGAGAGAGAGACACAGGGACCGAGAGAGAAACAGGGACCGATAGAGACAGGCTCCGAGAGAGAGAAACAGGGACCGAGAGAGAGACAGGGACCGAGAGGGAGACAGGGACCGAGAGAGACACAAAGACCGAGAGAGACACAGGAACCGAGAGAGAGTCAGGGACCAAGAGAGACACAGGGAACGAGAGAGAGACACAGGGACCGAGAGTGAGACACAAGGACCGAGAGACACAGGGACCGAGTGAGACACAGGGACCGAGTGAGACACAGGGACCGAGAGAGACACAGGGACCGAGTGAGACACAGGGACCGAGAGAGACACAGGGACCGAGTGAGACACAGGGACCGAGTGAGACACAGGGACCGAGAGAGACACAGGGACCGAGTGAGACACAGGGACCGAGAGAGACACAGGGACCGAGAGAGACTCAGGGACCAAGGGAGACACAGGGACCGAGAGAGACACAGGGACCGCGTGAGACACAGGGACCGAGAGAGACACAGGGACCGAGTGAGACACAGGGACCGAGAGAGACACAGGGATCGAGAGAGACACAGGGACCGATTGGGACACAGGGACCGAGTGAGACACAGGGACCGAGAGAGCGACAGAGGGACCGAGAGAGACACAGGGACCGAGAGAGAGACACAGGGACCGAGAGAGAGACACAGGGACCGAGAGAGACACAGGGACCGCGTGAGACACAGGGACCGAGAGAGACACAGGGACCGAGTGAGACACAGGGACCGAGAGAGACACAGGGATCGAGAGAGACACAGGGACCGATTGAGACACAGGGACCGAGTGAGACACAGGGACCGAGAGAGAGACAGGGACCGAGAGAGAGACACAGGGACCGTGTGAGACACAGGGACCGAGAGAGACACAGGGACCGAGAGCGACACAGGGACCGAGAGCGACACAGGGACCGAGAGAGACACAGGGACCGAGAGAGAGACACAGGGACCGAGAGAGAGACACAGGGACCGAGAGAGACACAGGGACCGAGAGAGAGACACAGGGACCGAGAGAGACACAGGGACCGAGAGACAGACACATGGACCGAGAGAGAGACACAGGGACCGAGAGACACACAGGGACCGAGAGAGACACAAGGACCGAGAGAGAGACACATGGACCGAGAGAGAGACACAGGGACCGAGAGAGACACAGGGACCGAGGGAGACACAAGGACCGAGTGAGAGACACAGGGACCGAGAGAGAGACACAGGGACCGAGAGAGACACAGGGACCGAGGGAGACACATGGACCAAGAGAGAGACACAGGGACCGAGAGAGAGACACAGGGACCGAGAGAGACACAGTGACCGAGAGAGACACAGGGACCGAGAGAGACACAGGGACCGAGAGAGAGACACAGGGACCGAGAGAGACACAGGGACCGAGTGAGAGACAGGGTCCGAGAGAGGCACAGGGTCCGAGAGAGACACAGGGACCGAGTGAGACACAGGGACCGAGAGAGACACAGGGACCGAGAGAGAGACAGAGTCCGAGAGATAGACAGAGACCGAGAGAGACACAGGGACCGAGAGAGACACACAGGGACCGAGAGAGAGACACAGGGACCGAGAGAGAGACACAGGGACCGAGAGAGACACAGTGACCGAGAGAGACACAGGGACCGAGAGAGAGACACAGGGACCGAGAGAGACACAGGGACCGAGTGAGAGACAGGGTCCGAGAGAGGCACAGGGTCCGAGAGAGACACAGGGACCGAGTGAGACACAGGGACCGAGAGAGACACAGGGACCGAGAGAGAGACAGAGTCCGAGAGATAGACAGAGACCGAGAGAGACACAGGGACCGAGAGAGACACACAGGGACCGAGAGAGAGACACAGGGACCGAGAGAGAGACACAGGGACCGAGAGAGACACAGGGACCGAGAGAGAGACACAGGGACCGAGAGAGACACAGGGACCGAGTGAGGCACAGGGACCGATAGAGACAGGGTCCGAGAGAGAGACACAGGGACCAAGAGAGAGAGACAGGGACCGAGAGGGACACAAGTACCGAGTGAGACACAGGGACCGAGAGAGACACAGGGACCGAGTGAGACACAGGGACCGATAGAGACAGGGTCCGAGAGAGAGACACAGGGACCGAGAGAGAAACAGGGACCGATAGAGACAGGCTCCGAGAGAGAGAAGCAGGGACCGAGAGAGAGACAGGGACCGAGAGGGAGACAGGGACCGAGAGAGACACAAAGACCGAGAGAGACACAGGAACCGAGAGATAGTCAGGGACCAAGAGAGACACAGGGAACGAGAGAGAGACACAGGGACCGAGAGAGAGACGCAGGGACCGAGAGAGACAGAGGGACCGAGTGAGACACAGGGACCGTGAGAGAGATACAGGGACCGAGAGAGAGACAGGGACCGTGAGAGAGACACAGGGACCGAGAGAGAGACAGGGACCGAGAGAGAGACACAGGGACCGAGAGAGACACATGGAGCGAGAGAGAGACAGGGACCGAGAGTGAGACAGGTACCGAGAGTGACACAGGGACCGTGAGAGAGACACAGGGACCGAGAGAGACACAGGGACCGAGAGAGACACAGAGACCGAGTGAGACACAGGGACCGAGAGAGACTCAGGGACCAAGGGAGACACAGGGACCGAGAGAGACACAGGGACCGCGTGAGACACAAGGACCGAGAGACACAGGGACCGAGTGAGACACAGGGACCGAGTGAGACACAGGGACCGAGAGAGACACAGGGACCGAGTGAGACACAGGGACCGAGAGAGACACAGGGACCGAGTGAGACACAGGGACCGAGTGAGACACAGGGACCGAGAGAGACACAGGGACCGAGAGAGACACAGGGACCGAGAGAGACTCAGGGACCAAGGGAGACACAGGGACCGAGAGAGACACAGGGACCGCGTGAGACACAGGGACCGAGAGAGACACAGGGACCGACTGAGACACAGGGACCGAGAGAGACACAGGGATCGAGAGAGACACAGGGACCGATTGGGACACAGGGACCGAGTGAGACACAGGGACCGAGAGAGAGACAGGGACCGAGTGAGCGACACAGGGACCGAGAGAGAGACACAGGGACCGAGAGAGAGACACAGGGACCGAGAGAGAGACAGGGACCGAGTGAGAGACACAGGGACCGAGTGAGACACTGGGACCGAGAGAAACACAGGGACCGAGTGAGACACAGGGACCGAGAGAGACACAGGGACCGAGAGAGACTCAGGGACCAAGGGAGACACAGGGACCGAGAGAGACACAGGGACCGCGTGAGACACAGGGACCGAGAGAGACACAGGGACCGAGTGAGACACAGGGACCGAGAGAGACACAGGGATCGAGAGAGACACAGGGACCGATTGGGACACAGGGACCGAGTGAGACACAGGGACCGAGAGAGAGACAGGGACCGAGAGAGAGACACAGGGACCGAGAGAGACACAGGGACCGAGAGAGAGACACAGAGACCGAGACAGAGACACAGGGACAGAGAGGGAGACACAGGGACCGAGAGAGAGACAGGGACCGAGAGAGACACAGGGGCCGTGAGAGAGTCACAGGGACCGAGAGAAACACAGGGACCGAGAGAGAGACACAGGGACCGAGAGAGACACATGGAGCGAGTGAGAGACAGGGACCGAGAGAGACACAGGGACCGAGAGTGAGACAGGGACCGAGAGAGACACAGAGACCGAGAGAGAGACACAGGGACCGAGAGAGAGACACAGGGACCGAGAGAGAGAGACACAGGGACCGAGAGAGGCGCTGGGACTGAGAGAGAGACACAGGGACCGAGAGAGGCACAGGGATCGAGAGAGACTCAGGGACCGAGAGTGAGACACAGGGTCCGAGAGTGAGACACTGGGACCGAGAGATACACAGGGACCGAGAGAGAAACACAGGGACCGAGAGAGAGACACAGGGACCGTGTGAGAGACACAGGGACCGAGAGAGACACAGGGACCGAGTGAGAGACACAGGGACCGAGAGAGACACAGGGACCGAGAGAGAAACAGGGACCGAGAGAGACACAGGGACCGAGAGTGAGACACAGGACCGAGAGAGACACAGGGACCGAGAGTGAGACTGGGACCGAGAGAGACACAGGGACCGAGAGAGACACAGGGACCGAGAGAGACACAGGGACCGAGTGAGAGACACAGGGACCGAGAGAGACACAGGGACCGAGAGAGAAACAGGGACCGAGAGAGACACAGGGACCGAGAGTGAGACACAGGACCGAGAGAGACACAGGGACCGAGAGTGAGACAGGGACCGAGAGAGACACAGGGACCGAGAGATACACAGGGACCGAGAGAGACACAGGTACCGAGAGAGACAAAGGGACCGAGAGAGAGACTCAGGGACTGAGAGAGACACAGGGACCGAGAGAGTCACAGGGACAGAGAGAGTTACACAGGGACCGAGTGAGACACAGGAACCGTGAGGGACACAGGGACCCAGAGAGACACAGGGACCGAGAGAGACACTGGGACCGAGAGAGAGACTCAGGGACCGAGAGAGAGACAGAGACCGAGTGAGACACAGGGACCGAGTGAGAGACACAGGGACCGAGAGAAGGACACAGGGACCGAGAGATACAGAGGGACCCAGTGAGACACAGGGACCGAGTGAGACACAGGGACCGAGAGAGAGACACTGGGACCGAGTGAGAGACACAGGACCGAGAGAGACATGGACCGAGAGAGACACAGGGACCGAGAGAGACACAGGGACCGAGTGAGACACAGGGACCGTGAGAGAGACACAGGGACCGAGAAAGACGCTGGGACTGAGAGAGAGACACAGGGACCGAGAGCGACACAGGGACCGAGAGAGACGAAGGGGCCGAGAGAGAGACACAGGGACCGAGAGAGACACAGGGACCGAGAGAGACACAGGGACCGAGAGAGAGACACAGGGACCGAGAGAGACACAGGGACCGAGTGAGACACAGGGACGAGAGAGAGACACAGGGACCGAGAAAGACACAGGGACCGAGTGAGACACAGGGACCGAGAGAGACGAAGGGGCCGAGAGAGAGACAGGGACCGAGAGAGACACAGGGACCGAGAGAGAGACACAGGGACCGAGAGAGAGACACAGGGACCGAGAGAGACACAGGGACCGAGAGAGAGATACAGGGACTGACAGAGAGACAGGGACCGAGAGAGACACAGGAACCGAGAGGGACACAGGGACCGAGAGAGAGACAGGGACCGAGAGAGAGACACAGGGGACCGAGAGAGAGACAGGGACCGAGAGAGAGACACAGGGACCGAGAGAGACACATGGAGCGAGAGAGAGAAAGGGACCGAGAGTGAGACAGGTACCGAGAGTGACACAGGGACCGTGAGAGAGACACAGGGGCCGAGAGAGACACAGAGACCGAGTGAGACACAGGGACCGAGAGAGACTCAGGGTCCAAGGGAGACACAGGGACCGAGAGAGACACAGGGACCGCGTGAGACACAAGGAACGAGAGACACAGGGACCGAGTGAGACACAGGGACCGAGTGAGACACAGGGAACGAGAGAGACACAGGGACCGAGTGAGACACAGGGACCGAGAGAGACACAGGGACCGAGAGAGACTCAGGGACCAAGGGAGACACAGGGACCGAGAGAGACACAGGGACCGAGTGAGACACAGGGACCGAGAGAGACACAGGGATCGAGAGAGACACCGGGACCGATTGGGACACAGGGACCGAGTGAGACACAGGGACCGAGTGAGACACTGGGACCGAGAGAGAGACACAGGGACCGAGTGAGACACTGGGACCGAGAGAGAGACTCAGGGACCGAGAGAGAGACAGGGACCGAGAGAGAGACACAGGGACAGAGAGAGACACAGGGACCGAGAGAGAGACACAGAGACCGAGACAGAGACACAGGGACCGAGAGAGAGACACAGGGACCGAGAGAGAGACAGGGACCGAGAGAGACACAGGGACCGAGAGAGACACAGGGACCGTGAGAGAGACACAGGGACCGAGAGAGAGACACAGGGACCAAGAGAGAGACAGGGACCGTTAGAGACAGGGGGACCGAGAGTGAGACACAGGGACCGAATGAGACACAGGGACCGAGAGAGAGACACAGGGACCGAGAGAGACACGGGACCGAGAGTGAGACGCAGGTACCTAGAGAGAGACACAGGGACCGTGTGAGACACTGGGACCGAGAGAGACACAGGGACCGAGAGCGACACAGGGACCGAGAGCGACACAGGGACCGAGAGAGACACAGGGACCGAGAGAGAGACACAGGGACCGAGAGAGAGACACAGGGACCGAGAGAGACACAGGGACCGAGAGAGATACACAGAGACCGAGAGAGACACAGGGACCGAGAGACAGACACATGGACCGAGAGAGAGACACAGGGACCGAGAGAGACACAGGGACCGAGAGAGACACAAGGACCGAGAGAGACACATGGACCGAGAGAGAGACACAGGGACCGAGAGAGACACAGGGACCGAGAGAGACACAAGGACCGAGTGAGAGACATAGGGACCGAGAGAGAGACGCAGGGGCCGAGAGAGACACAGGGACCGAGGGAGACACAGGGACCAAGAGAGAGACACAGGGACCGAGAGAGAGACACAGGGATCGAGAGAGACACAGTGACCGAGAGAGACACAGGGACCGAGAGAGACACAGGGACCGAGAGAGAGACACAGGGACCGAGAGAGACACAGGGACCGAGTGAGAGACAGGGTCCGAGAGAGGCACAGGGTCCGAGAAAGACCCAGGGACCGAGTGAGACACAGGGACCGAGAGAGACACAGGGACCGAGAGAGAGACAGAGTCCGAGAGATAGACAGAGACCGAGAGAGTCACAGGGACCGAGAGAGAGACACAGGGACCGAGAGAGAGACACAGGGACCGAGAGAGAGACACAGGGACCGAGAGAGAGACACAGGGACCGAGAGAGACACAGGGACCGAGTGAGGCACAGGGACCGATAGAGACAGGGTCCGAGAGAGAGACACAGGGACCGAGAGAGAAACAGGGACCGATAGAGACAGGCTCCGAGAGAGAGAAACAGGGACCGAGAGAGAGAGACAGGGACCGAGAGGGAGACAGGGACCGAGAGAGACACAAAGACCGAGAGAGACACAGGAACCGAGAGAGAGTCAGGGACCAAGAGAGACAGAGGGACCGAGTGAGACACAGGGACCGAGAGAGAGAGACACAGGGACCGAGAGAGAGAGACAGGGACCGAGAGAGAGACGCAGGGACCGAGAGAGACAGAGGGACCGAGTGAGACACAGGGTCCGAGAGAGAGACACAGGGACCGAGAGAGAGAGACAGGGACCGAAAGCGACACAAGTACCGAGTGAGACACAGGGACCGAGAGAGACACAGGGACTGAGTGAGACACAGGGACCGATAGAGACAGGGTCCGAGAGAGAGACACAGGGACCGAGAGAGAAACAGGGACCGATAGAGACAGGCTCCGAGAGAGAGAAACAGGGACCGAGAGAGAGAGACAGGGACCGAGAGGGGGACAGGGACCGAGAGAGACACAAAGACCGAGAGAGACACAGGAACCGAGAGAGAGTCAGGGACCAAGAGAGACACAGGGAACGAGAGAGAGACACAGGGACCGAGAGAGAGACGCAGGGACCGAGAGAGACAGAGGGACCGAGTGAGACACAGGGACCGAGAGAGAGATACAGGGACCGAGAGAGAGAGAGACAGGGACCGAGAGAGACACAGGAACCGAGAGGGACACAGGGACCGAGAGAGAGACAGGGACCGTGAGAGAGACACAGGGACCGAGAGAGAGACAGGGACCGAGAGAGAGACACAGGGACCGAGAGAGACACATGGAGCGAGAGAGAGACAGGGACCGAGAGTGAGACAGGTACCGAGAGTGACACAGGGACCGTGAGAGAGACAGGGACCGAGAGAGACACAGAGACCGAGTGAGACACAGGGACCGAGAGAGACTCAGGGACCAAGGGAGACACAGGGACCGAGAGAGACACAGGGATCGCGTGACACACAAGGACCGAGAGACACAGGGACCGAGTGAGACACAGGGACCGAGTGAGACACAGGGACCGAGAGAGAAACAGGGACCGAGTGAGACACAGGGACCGAGAGAGACTCAGGGACCAAGGGAGACACAGGGACCGAGAGAGACACAGGGATCGCGTGACACACAAGGACCGAGAGACACAGGGACCGAGTGAGACACAGGGACCGAGAGAGACACAGAGACCGAGTGAGACACAGGGACCGAGAGAGACTCAAGGACCAAGGGAGACACAGGGACCGAGAGAGACACAGGGATCGCGTGACACACAAGGACCGAGAGACACAGGGACCGAGTGAGACACAGGGACCGAGTGAGACACAGGGACCGAGAGAGAAACAGGGACCGAGTGAGACACAGGGACCGAGAGAGACACAGGGACCGAGAGAGACTCAGGGACCAAGGGAGAGACAGGGACCGAGAGAGACACAGGGACCGCGTGAGACACAGGGACCGAGAGAGACACAGGGACCGAGTGAGACACAGGGACCGAGAGAGACACAGGGATCGAGAGAGACTCAGGGACCGATTGGGACACAGGGACCGAGTGAGACACAGAGACCGAGAGAGAGACACAGGGACCGAGAGAGAGACACAGGGACCGAGAGAGATACAGGGACCGAGTGAGAGACACAGGGACCGAGTGAGACACTGGGACCGAGAGAGAGACACAGGGACCGAGAGAGAGACAGGGACCGAGAGAGAGACACAGGGTCCGAGATAGACACAGGGACCGAGAGAGAGACACAGAGACCGAGACACAGACACAGAGACCGAGAGAGAGACACAGGGACCGAGAGAGAGACAGGGACCGAGAGAGACACAGGGACCGTGAGAGAGACACAGGGACCGAGAGAGACACAGGGACCGAGAGAGAGACACAGGGACCGAGAGAGACACATGGAGCGAGTGAGAGACAGGGACCGTGAGTGAGACAGGGACCGAGAGAGACACAGAGACCGAGAGAGAGACACAGGGACCGAGAGAGAGACACAGGGACCGAGAGAGAGACACAGGGACCGAGAGAGGCGCTGGGACTGAGAGAGAGACACAGGGACCGAGAGAGGCACAGGGATCGAGAGAGACTCAGGGACCGAGAGTGAGACACAGGGTCCGAGAGCGAGACACTGGGACCGAGAGAGACACAGGGACCGAGAGAGAAACACAGCGACCGAGAGAGAGACACAGGGACCGAGAGTGAGACAAGGACCGAGAGTGACACAGGGACCGAGAGAGACACAGGGACCGAGAGAGACACAGGGACCGAGAGAGACACAAGGACCGAGTGAGAGACATAGGGACCGAGAGAGAGACGCAGGGACCGAGAGAGACACAGGGACCGAGGGAGACACAGGGACCAAGAGAGAGACACAGGGACCGAGAGAGAGACACAGGGACCGAGAGAGACACAGTGACCGAGAGAGACACAGGGACCGAGAGAGACACAGGGACCGAGAGAGAGACACAGGACCGAGTGAGAGACAGGGTCCGAGAGAGGCACAGGGTCCGAGAAAGAAACAGGGACCGAGTGAGACACTGGGACCGAGAGAGACACAGGGACCGTGAGAGAGACAGAGTCCGAGATATAGACAGAGACCGAGAGAGACACAGGGACCGAGAGAGAGACACAGGGACCGAGAGAGAGACACAGGGACCGAGAGAGAGACACAGGGACCGAGAGAGAGACACAGGGACCGAGAGAGACACAGGGACCGAGTGAGGCACAGGGACCGATAGAGACAGGGTCCGAGAGAGAGACACAGGGACCGAGAGAGAGAGACAGGGACCGAGAGAGACACAAGTACCGAGTGAGACACAGGGACCGAGAGAGACACAGGGACCGAGTGAGACACAGGGACCGATAGAGACAGGGTCCGACAGAGAGACACAGGGACCGAGAGAGAAACAGGGACCGATAGAGAGAAACAGGGACCGAGAGAGAGAGACAGGGACCGAGAGGGAGACAGGGACCGAGAGAGACACAAAGTCCGAGAGAGAAACAGGGACCGATAGAGACAGGCTCCGAGAGAGAGAAACAGGGACCGAGAGAGAGACAGGGACCGATAGAGACAGGCTCCGAGAGAGAGAAACAGGACCGAGAGAGAGACACAGGAACCGAGAGAGAGTCAGGGACCCAAGAGAGACACAGGGAACGAGAGAGAGACACAGGGACCGAGAGAGAGACGCAGGGACCGAGAGAGACAGAGGGACCGAGTGAGACACAGGGACCGAGAGAGAGATACAGGGACTGACAGAGAGACAGGGACCGAGAGAGACACAGGAACCGAGAGGGACACAGGGACCGAGAGAGAGACAGGGACCGTGAGAGAGACACAGGGACCGAGAGAGAGACAGGGACCGAGAGAGAGACACAGGGACCGAGAGAGACACATGGAGCGAGAGAGAGACAGGGACCGAGAGTGAGACAGGTACCGAGAGTGACACAGGGACCGTGAGAGAGACACAGGGACCGAGAGAGACACAGGGACCGAGAGAGACACAGAGACCGAGTGAGACACAGGGACCGAGAGAGATTCAGGGACCAAGGGAGACACAGGGACCGAGAGAGACACAGGGTCCGCGTGAGACACAAGGACCGAGAGACACAGGGACCACGAGACACAGGGACCGAGTGAGACACAGGGACCGAGAGAGACACAGGGACCGAGTGAGACACAGGGACCGAGAGAGACACAGGGACCGAGAGAGACTCAGGGACCAAGGGAGACACAGGGACCGAGTGAGACACAGGGACCGAGAGAGACACAGGGACCGAGAGAGACTCAGGGACCAAGGGAGACACAGGGACCGAGAGAGACACAGGGACCGCGTGAGACACAGGGACCGAGAGAGACACAGGGACCGAGTGAGACACAGGGACCGATTGGGACACAGGGACCGAGTGAGACACAGGGACCGAGAGAGAGACAGGGACCGAGTGAGAGACACAGGGACCGAGAGAGAGACACAGGGACCGAGAGAGAGACACAGGGACCGAGAGAGAGACAGGGACCGAGTGAGAGACACAGGGACCGAGTGAGACACTGGGACTGAGAGAGAGACACAGGGACCGAGAGAGAGACAGGGACCGAGAGAGAGACACAGGGACCGAGAGAGACACAGGGACCGAGAGAGAGACACAGAGACCGAGACAGAGACACAGGGACCGAGAGAGAGACACAGGGACCGAGAGAGAGACAGGGACCGAGAGAGACACAGGGACCGTGAGAGAGACACAGGGACCGAGAGAGACACAGGGACCGAGAGAGAGACACAGGGACCGAGAGAGACACATGGAGCGAGTGAGAGACAGGGACCGTGAGTGAGACAGGGACCGAGAGAGACACAGAGACCGAGAGACAGACACATGGACCGAGAGAGAGACACAGGGACCGAGAGACACACAGGGACCGAGAGAGACACAAGGACCGAGAGAGAGACACATGGACCGAGAGAGAGACACAGGGACCGAGAGAGACACAGGGACCGAGAGAGACACAAGGACCGAGTGAGAGACACAGGGACCGAGAGAGACACAAGGACCGAGTGAGAGACACAGGGACCGAGAGAGAGACACAGGGACCGAGAGAGACACAGGGACCGAGGGAGACACATGGACCAAGAGAGAGACACAGGGACCGAGAGAGAGACACAGGGACCGAGAGAGACACAGTGACCGAGAGAGACACAGGGACCGAGAGAGACACAGGGACCGAGAGAGAGACACAGGGACCGAGAGAGACACAGGGACCGAGTGAGAGACAGGGTCCGAGAGAGGCACAGGGTCCGAGAGAGACACAGGGACCGAGTGAGACACAGGGACCGAGAGAGACACAGGGACCGAGAGAGAGACAGAGTCCGAGAGATAGACAGAGACCGAGAGAGACACAGGGACCGAGAGAGACACACAGGGACCGAGAGAGAGACACAGGGACCGAGAGAGAGACACAGGGACCGAGAGAGACACAGTGACCGAGAGAGACACAGGGACCGAGAGAGAGACACAGGGACCGAGAGAGACACAGGGACCGAGTGAGAGACAGGGTCCGAGAGAGGCACAGGGTCCGAGAGAGACACAGGGACCGAGTGAGACACAGGGACCGAGAGAGACACAGGGACCGAGAGAGAGACAGAGTCCGAGAGATAGACAGAGACCGAGAGAGACACAGGGACCGAGAGAGACACACAGGGACCGAGAGAGAGACACAGGGACCGAGAGAGAGACACAGGGACCGAGAGGGACACAGGGACCGAGAGAGAGACACAGGGACCGAGAGAGACACAGGGACCGAGTGAGGCACAGGGACCGATAGAGACAGGGTCCGAGAGAGAGACACAGGGACCAAGAGAGAGAGACAGGGACCGAGAGGGACACAAGTACCGAGTGAGACACAGGGACCGAGAGAGACACAGGGACCGAGTGAGACACAGGGACCGATAGAGACAGGGTCCGAGAGAGAGACACAGGGACCGAGAGAGAAACAGGGACCGATAGAGACAGGCTCCGAGAGAGAGAAGCAGGGACCGAGAGAGAGACAGGGACCGAGAGGGAGACAGGGACCGAGAGAGACACAAAGACCGAGAGAGACACAGGAACCGAGAGATAGTCAGGGACCAAGAGAGACACAGGGAACGAGAGAGAGACACAGGGACCGAGAGAGAGACGCAGGGACCGAGAGAGACAGAGGGACCGAGTGAGACACAGGGACCGTGAGAGAGATACAGGGACCGAGAGAGAGACAGGGACCGTGAGAGAGACACAGGGACCGAGAGAGAGACAGGGACCGAGAGAGAGACACAGGGACCGAGAGAGACACATGGAGCGAGAGACAGGGACCGAGAGTGAGACAGGTACCGAGAGTGACACAGGGACCGTGAGAGAGACACAGGGACCGAGAGAGACACAGGGACCGAGAGAGACACAGAGACCGAGTGAGACACAGGGACCGAGAGAGACTCAGGGACCAAGGGAGACACAGGGACCGAGAGAGACACAGGGACCGCGTGAGACACAAGGACCGAGAGACACAGGGACCGAGTGAGACACAGGGACCGAGTGAGACACAGGGACCGAGAGAGACACAGGGACCGAGTGAGACACAGGGACCGAGAGAGACACAGGGACCGAGTGAGACACAGGGACCGAGTGAGACACAGGGACCGAGAGAGACACAGGGACCGAGAGAGACACAGGGACCGAGAGAGACTCAGGGACCAAGGGAGACACAGGGACCGAGAGAGACACAGGGACCGCGTGAGACACAGGGACCGAGAGAGACACAGGGACCGACTGAGACACAGGGACCGAGAGAGACACAGGGATCGAGAGAGACACAGGGACCGATTGGGACACAGGGACCGAGTGAGACACAGGGACCGAGAGAGAGACAGGGACCGAGTGAGCGACACAGGGACCGAGAGAGAGACACAGGGACCGAGAGAGAGACACAGGGACCGAGAGAGAGACAGGGACCGAGTGAGAGACACAGGGACCGAGTGAGACACTGGGACCGAGAGAAACACAGGGACCGAGTGAGACACAGGGACCGAGAGAGACACAGGGACCGAGAGAGACTCAGGGACCAAGGGAGACACAGGGACCGAGAGAGACACAGGGACCGCGTGAGACACAGGGACCGAGAGAGACACAGGGACCGAGTGAGACACAGGGACCGAGAGAGACACAGGGATCGAGAGAGACACAGGGACCGATTGGGACACAGGGACCGAGTGAGACACAGGGACCGAGAGAGAGACAGGGACCGAGAGAGAGACACAGGGACCGAGAGAGACACAGGGACCGAGAGAGAGACACAGAGACCGAGACAGAGACACAGGGACAGAGAGGGAGACACAGGGACCGAGAGAGAGACAGGGACCGAGAGAGACACAGGGGCCGTGAGAGAGTCACAGGGACCGAGAGAAACACAGGGACCGAGAGAGAGACACAGGGACCGAGAGAGACACATGGAGCGAGTGAGAGACAGGGACCGAGAGAGACACAGGGACCGAGAGTGAGACAGGGACCGAGAGAGACACAGAGACCGAGAGAGAGACACAGGGACCGAGAGAGAGACACAGGGACCGAGAGAGAGAGACACAGGGACCGAGAGAGGCGCTGGGACTGAGAGAGAGACACAGGGACCGAGAGAGGCACAGGGATCGAGAGAGACTCAGGGACCGAGAGTGAGACACAGGGTCCGAGAGTGAGACACTGGGACCGAGAGAGACACAGGGACCGAGAGAGAAACACAGGGACCGAGAGAGAGACACAGGGACCGTGTGAGAGACACAGGGACCGAGAGAGACACAGGGACCGAGTGAGAGACACAGGGACCGAGAGAGACACAGGGACCGAGAGAGAAACAGGGACCGAGAGAGACACAGGGACCGAGAGTGAGACACAGGACCGAGAGAGACACAGGGACCGAGAGTGAGACTGGGACCGAGAGAGACACAGGGACCGAGAGAGACACAGGGACCGAGAGAGACACAGGGACCGAGTGAGAGACACAGGGACCGAGAGAGACACAGGGACCGAGAGAGAAACAGGGACCGAGAGAGACACAGGGACCGAGAGTGAGACACAGGACCGAGAGAGACACAGGGACCGAGAGTGAGACAGGGACCGAGAGAGACACAGGGACCGAGAGATACACAGGGACCGAGAGAGACACAGGTACCGAGAGAGACAAAGGGACCGAGAGAGAGACTCAGGGACTGAGAGAGACACAGGGACCGAGAGAGACACAGGGACAGAGAGAGTTACACAGGGACCGAGTGAGACACAGGAACCGTGAGGGACACAGGGACCCAGAGAGACACAGGGACCGAGAGAGACACTGGGACCGAGAGAGAGACTCAGGGACCGAGAGAGAGACAGAGACCGAGTGAGACACAGGGACCGAGTGAGAGACACAGGGACCGAGAGAAGGACACAGGGACCGAGAGATACAGAGGGACCCAGTGAGACACAGGGACCGAGTGAGACACAGGGACCGAGAGAGAGACACTGGGACCGAGTGAGAGACACAGGGACCGAGAGAGACATGGACCGAGAGAGACACAGGGACCGAGAGAGACACAGGGACCGAGTGAGACACAGGGACCGTGAGAGAGACACAGGGACCGAGAAAGACGCTGGGACTGAGAGAGAGACACAGGGACCGAGAGCGACACAGGGACCGAGAGAGACGAAGGGGCCGAGAGAGAGACACAGGGACCGAGAGAGACACAGGGACCGAGAGAGACACAGGGACCGAGAGAGAGACACAGGGACCGAGAGAGACACAGGGACCGAGTGAGACACAGGGACCGAGAGAGAGACACAGGGACCGAGAAAGACACAGGGACCGAGTGAGACACAGGGACTGAGAGAGAGACACAGGGACCGAGAGCGACACAGGGACCGAGAGAGACGAAGGGGCCGAGAGAGAGACAGGGACCGAGAGAGACACAGGGACCGAGAGAGAGACACAGGGACCGAGAGAGAGACACAGGGACCGAGAGAGACACAGGGACCGAGAGAGAGATACAGGGACTGACAGAGAGACAGGGACCGAGAGAGACACAGGAACCGAGAGGGACACAGGGACCGAGAGAGAGACAGGGACCGAGAGAGAGACACAGGGACCGAGAGAGAGACAGGGACCGAGAGAGAGACACAGGGACCGAGAGAGACACATGGAGCGAGAGAGAGAAAGGGACCGAGAGTGAGACAGGTACCGAGAGTGACACAGGGACCGTGAGAGAGACACAGGGGCCGAGAGAGACACAGAGACCGAGTGAGACACAGGGACCGAGAGAGACTCAGGGTCCAAGGGAGACACAGGGACCGAGAGAGACACAGGGACCGCGTGAGACACAAGGAACGAGAGACACAGGGACCGAGTGAGACACAGGGACCGAGTGAGACACAGGGAACGAGAGAGACACAGGGACCGAGTGAGACACAGGGACCGAGAGAGACACAGGGACCGAGAGAGACTCAGGGACCAAGGGAGACACAGGGACCGAGAGAGACACAGGGACCGAGTGAGACACAGGGACCGAGAGAGACACAGGGATCGAGAGAGACACCGGGACCGATTGGGACACAGGGACCGAGTGAGACACAGGGACCGAGTGAGACACTGGGACCGAGAGAGAGACACAGGGACCGAGTGAGACACTGGGACCGAGAGAGAGACTCAGGGACCGAGAGAGAGACAGGGACCGAGAGAGAGACACAGGGACAGAGAGAGACACAGGGACCGAGAGAGAGACACAGAGACCGAGACAGAGACACAGGGACCGAGAGAGAGACACAGGGACCGAGAGAGAGACAGGGACCGAGAGAGACACAGGGACCGAGAGAGACACAGGGACCGTGAGAGAGACACAGGGACCGAGAGAGAGACACAGGGACCAAGAGAGAGACAGGGACCGTTAGAGACAGGGGGACCGAGAGTGAGACACAGGGACCGAATGAGACACAGGGACCGAGAGAGAGACACAGGGACCGAGAGAGACACGGGACCGAGAGTGAGACGCAGGTACCTAGAGAGAGACACAGGGACCGTGTGAGACACTGGGACCGAGAGAGACACAGGGACCGAGAGCGACACAGGGACCGAGAGCGACACAGGGACCGAGAGAGAGACACAGGGACCGAGAGAGAGACACAGGGACCGAGAGAGACACAGGGACCGAGAGAGATACACAGAGACCGAGAGAGACACAGGGACCGAGAGACAGACACATGGACCGAGAGAGAGACACAGGGACCGAGAGAGACACAGGGACCGAGAGAGACACAAGGACCGAGAGAGACACATGGACCGAGAGAGAGACACAGGGACCGAGAGAGACACAGGGACCGAGAGAGACACAAGGACCGAGTGAGAGACATAGGGACCGAGAGAGAGACGCAGGGGCCGAGAGAGACACAGGGACCGAGGGAGACACAGGGACCAAGAGAGAGACACAGGGACCGAGAGAGAGACACAGGGATCGAGAGAGACACAGTGACCGAGAGAGACACAGGGACCGAGAGAGACACAGGGACCGAGAGAGAGACACAGGGACCGAGAGAGACACAGGGACCGAGTGAGAGACAGGGTCCGAGAGAGGCACAGGGTCCGAGAAAGACCCAGGGACCGAGTGAGACACAGGGACCGAGAGAGACACAGGGACCGAGAGAGAGACAGAGTCCGAGAGATAGACAGAGACCGAGAGAGTCACAGGGACCGAGAGAGAGACACAGGGACCGAGAGAGAGACACAGGGACCGAGAGAGAGACACAGGGACCGAGAGAGAGACACAGGGACCGAGAGAGACACAGGGACCGAGTGAGGCACAGGGACCGATAGAGACAGGGTCCGAGAGAGAGACACAGGGACCGAGAGAGAAACAGGGACCGATAGAGACAGGCTCCGAGAGAGAGAAACAGGGACCGAGAGAGAGAGACAGGGACCGAGAGGGAGACAGGGACCGAGAGAGACACAAAGACCGAGAGAGACACAGGAACCGAGAGAGAGTCAGGGACCAAGAGAGACAGAGGGACCGAGTGAGACACAGGGACCGAGAGAGAGAGACACAGGGACCGAGAGAGAGAGACAGGGACCGAGAGAGAGACGCAGGGACCGAGAGAGACAGAGGGACCGAGTGAGACACAGGGTCCGAGAGAGAGACACAGGGACCGAGAGAGAGAGACAGGGACCGAAAGCGACACAAGTACCGAGTGAGACACAGGGACCGAGAGAGACACAGGGACTGAGTGAGACACAGGGACCGATAGAGACAGGGTCCGAGAGAGAGACACAGGGACCGAGAGAGAAACAGGGACCGATAGAGACAGGCTCCGAGAGAGAGAAACAGGGACCGAGAGAGAGAGACAGGGACCGAGAGGGGGACAGGGACCGAGAGAGACACAAAGACCGAGAGAGACACAGGAACCGAGAGAGAGTCAGGGACCAAGAGAGACACAGGGAACGAGAGAGAGACACAGGGACCGAGAGAGAGACGCAGGGACCGAGAGAGACAGAGGGACCGAGTGAGACACAGGGACCGAGAGAGAGATACAGGGACCGAGAGAGAGAGAGACAGGGACCGAGAGAGACACAGGAACCGAGAGGGACACAGGGACCGAGAGAGAGACAGGGACCGTGAGAGAGACACAGGGACCGAGAGAGAGACAGGGACCGAGAGAGAGACACAGGGACCGAGAGAGACACATGGAGCGAGAGAGAGACAGGGACCGAGAGTGAGACAGGTACCGAGAGTGACACAGGGACCGTGAGAGAGACAGGGACCGAGAGAGACACAGAGACCGAGTGAGACACAGGGACCGAGAGAGACTCAGGGACCAAGGGAGACACAGGGACCGAGAGAGACACAGGGATCGCGTGACACACAAGGACCGAGAGACACAGGGACCGAGTGAGACACAGGGACCGAGTGAGACACAGGGACCGAGAGAGAAACAGGGACCGAGTGAGACACAGGGACCGAGAGAGACTCAGGGACCAAGGGAGACACAGGGACCGAGAGAGACACAGGGATCGCGTGACACACAAGGACCGAGAGACACAGGGACCGAGTGAGACACAGGGACCGAGAGAGACACAGAGACCGAGTGAGACACAGGGACCGAGAGAGACTCAAGGACCAAGGGAGACACAGGGACCGAGAGAGACACAGGGATCGCGTGACACACAAGGACCGAGAGACACAGGGACCGAGTGAGACACAGGGACCGAGTGAGACACAGGGACCGAGAGAGAAACAGGGACCGAGTGAGACACAGGGACCGAGAGAGACACAGGGACCGAGAGAGACTCAGGGACCAAGGGAGAGACAGGGACCGAGAGAGACACAGGGACCGCGTGAGACACAGGGACCGAGAGAGACACAGGGACCGAGTGAGACACAGGGACCGAGAGAGACACAGGGATCGAGAGAGACTCAGGGACCGATTGGGACACAGGGACCGAGTGAGACACAGAGACCGAGAGAGAGACACAGGGACCGAGAGAGAGACACAGGGACCGAGAGAGATACAGGGACCGAGTGAGAGACACAGGGACCGAGTGAGACACTGGGACCGAGAGAGAGACACAGGGACCGAGAGAGAGACAGGGACTGAGAGAGAGACACAGGGACCGAGATAGACACAGGGACCGAGAGAGAGACACAGAGACCGAGACACAGACACAGAGACCGAGAGAGAGACACAGGGACCGAGAGAGAGACAGGGACCGAGAGAGACACAGGGACCGTGAGAGAGACACAGGGACCGAGAGAGACACAGGGACCGAGAGAGAGACACAGGGACCGAGAGAGACACATGGAGCGAGTGAGAGACAGGGACCGTGAGTGAGACAGGGACCGAGAGAGACACAGAGACCGAGAGAGAGACACAGGGACCGAGAGAGAGACACAGGGACCGAGAGAGAGACACAGGGACCGAGAGAGGCGCTGGGACTGAGAGAGAGACACAGGGACCGAGAGAGGCACAGGGATCGAGAGAGACTCAGGGACCGAGAGTGAGACACAGGGTCCGAGAGCGAGACACTGGGACCGAGAGAGACACAGGGACCGAGAGAGAAACACAGCGACCGAGAGAGAGACACAGGGACCGAGAGTGAGACAAGGACCGAGAGTGACACAGGGACCGAGAGAGACACAGGGACCGAGAGAGACACAGGGACCGAGAGAGACACAAGGACCGAGTGAGAGACATAGGGACCGAGAGAGAGACGCAGGGACCGAGAGAGACACAGGGACCGAGGGAGACACAGGGACCAAGAGAGAGACACAGGGACCGAGAGAGAGACACAGGGACCGAGAGAGACACAGTGACCGAGAGAGACACAGGGACCGAGAGAGACACAGGGACCGAGAGAGAGACACAGGGACCGAGAGAGACACATGACCGAGTGAGAGACAGGGTCCGAGAGAGGCACAGGGTCCGAGAAAGAAACAGGGACCGAGTGAGACACTGGGACCGAGAGAGACACAGGGACCGTGAGAGAGACAGAGTCCGAGATATAGACAGAGACCGAGAGAGACACAGGGACCGAGAGAGAGACACAGGGACCGAGAGAGAGACACAGGGACCGAGAGAGAGACACAGGGACCGAGAGAGAGACACAGGGACCGAGAGAGACACAGGGACCGAGTGAGGCACAGGGACCGATAGAGACAGGGTCCGAGAGAGAGACACAGGGACCGAGAGAGAGAGACAGGGACCGAGAGAGACACAAGTACCGAGTGAGACACAGGGACCGAGAGAGACACAGGGACCGAGTGAGACACAGGGACCGATAGAGACAGGGTCCGACAGAGAGACACAGGGACCGAGAGAGAAACAGGGACCGATAGAGAGAAACAGGGACCGAGAGAGAGAGACAGGGACCGAGAGGGAGACAGGGACCGAGAGAGACACAAAGTCCGAGAGAGAAACAGGGACCGATAGAGACAGGCTCCGAGAGAGAGAAACAGGGACCGAGAGAGAGACAGGGACCGATAGAGACAGGCTCCGAGAGAGAGAAACAGGGACCGAGAGAGAGACACAGGAACCGAGAGAGAGTCAGGGACCAAGAGAGACACAGGGAACGAGAGAGAGACACAGGGACCGAGAGAGAGACGCAGGGACCGAGAGAGACAGAGGGACCGAGTGAGACACAGGGACCGAGAGAGAGATACAGGGACTGACAGAGAGACAGGGACCGAGAGAGACACAGGAACCGAGAGGGACACAGGGACCGAGAGAGAGACAGGGACCGTGAGAGAGAGACAGGGACCGAGAGAGAGACAGGGACCGAGAGAGAGACACAGGGACCGAGAGAGACACATGGAGCGAGAGAGAGACAGGGACCGAGAGTGAGACAGGTACCGAGAGTGACACAGGGACCGTGAGAGAGACACAGGGACCGAGAGAGACACAGGGACCGAGAGAGACACAGAGACCGAGTGAGACACAGGGACCGAGAGAGATTCAGGGACCAAGGGAGACACAGGGACCGAGAGAGACACAGGGTCCGCGTGAGACACAAGGACCGAGAGACACAGGGACCACGAGACACAGGGACCGAGTGAGACACAGGGACCGAGAGAGACACAGGGACCGAGTGAGACACAGGGACCGAGAGAGACACAGGGACCGAGAGAGACTCAGGGACCAAGGGAGACACAGGGACCGAGTGAGACACAGGGACCGAGAGAGACACAGGGACCGAGAGAGACTCAGGGACCAAGGGAGACACAGGGACCGAGAGAGACACAGGGACCGCGTGAGACACAGGGACCGAGAGAGACACAGGGACCGAGTGAGACACAGGGACCGATTGGGACACAGGGACCGAGTGAGACACAGGGACCGAGAGAGAGACAGGGACCGAGTGAGAGACACAGGGACCGAGAGAGAGACACAGGGACCGAGAGAGAGACACAGGGACCGAGAGAGAGACAGGGACCGAGTGAGAGACACAGGGACCGAGTGAGACACTGGGACTGAGAGAGAGACACAGGGACCGAGAGAGAGACAGGGACCGAGAGAGAGACACAGGGACCGAGAGAGACACAGGGACCGAGAGAGAGACACAGAGACCGAGACAGAGACACAGGGACCGAGAGAGAGACACAGGGACCGAGAGAGAGACAGGGACCGAGAGAGACACAGGGACCGTGAGAGAGACACAGGGACCGAGAGAGACACAGGGACCGAGAGAGAGACACAGGGACCGAGAGAGACACATGGAGCGAGTGAGAGACAGGGACCGTGAGTGAGACAGGGACCGAGAGAGACACAGAGACCGAGAGAGAGACTCAGGGACCGAGAGAGAGACACAGGGACCGAGAGAGAGACACAGGGACCGAGAGAGGCGCTGGGACTGAGAGAGAGACACAGGGACCGAGAGAGGCACAGGGATCGAGAGAGACTCAGGGACCGAGAGTGAGACACAGGGTCCGAGAGTGAGACACTGGGACCGAGAGAGACACAGGGACCGAGAGAGAGACAGAGTCCGAGAGATAGACAGAGACCGAGAGAGACACAGGGACCGAGAGAGAGACACAGGGACCGAGAGAGAGACACAGGGACCGAGAGAGAGAGACAGGGACCGAGAGAGACACAAGTACCGAGTGAGACACAGGGACCGAGAGAGACACAGGGACCGAGTGAGACACAGGGACCGATAGAGACAGGGTCCAAGAGAGAGACACAGGGACCGAGAGAGAAACAGGGACCGATAGAGACAGGCTCCGAGAGAGAGAAACAGGGACCGAGAGAGAGAGACAGGGACCGAGAGGGAGACAGGGACCGAGAGAGACACAAAGACCGAGAGAGAAACAGGGACCGATAGAGACAGGCTCCGAGAGAGAGAAACAGGGACCGAGAGAGAGACAGGGACCGATAGAGACAGGCTCCGAGAGAGAGAAACAGGGACCGAGAGAGAGACACAGGAACCGAGAGAGAGTCAGGGACCAAGAGAGACACAGGGAACGAGAGAGAGACACAGGGACCGAGAGAGAGACGCAGGGACCGAGAGAGACAGAGGGACCGAGTGAGACACAGGGACCGAGAGAGAGATACAGGGACCGAGAGAGAGAGACAGGGACCGAGAGAGACACAGGAACCGAGAGGGACACAGGGACCGAGAGAGACACAGGGACCGTGAGAGAGACACAGGGACCGAGAGAGAGACAGGGACCGAGAGAGAGACACAGGGACCGAGAGAGACACATGGAGCGAGAGAGAGACAGGGACCGAGAGAGACACAGGGACCGAGAGAGACACAGAGACCGAGTGAGACACAGGGACCGAGAGAGACTCAGGGACCAAGGGAGACACAGGGACCGAGAGAGACACAGGGACCGCGTGAGACACAAGGACCGAGAGACACAGGGACCGCGAGACACAGGGACCGAGTGAGACACAGGGACCGAGAGAGACACAGGGACCGAGTGAGACACAGGGACCGAGAGAGACACAGGGACCGAGAGAGACTCAGGGACCAAGGGAGACATAGGGACCGAGAGAGACACAGGGACCGCGTGAGACACAGGGACCGAGAGAGACACAGGGACCGAGTGAGACACAGGGACCGAGAGAGACACAGGGATCGAGAGAGACACAGGGACCGATTGGGACACAGGGACCGAGTGAGACACAGGGACCGAGAGAGAGACAGGGACCGAGTGAGAGACACAGGGACCGAGAGAGAGACACAGGGACCGAGAGAGAGACACAGGGACCGAGAGAGAGACAGGGACCGAGTGAGAGACACAGGGACCGAGTGAGACACTGGGACCGAGAGAGAGACACAGGGACCGAGAGAGAGACAGGGACCGAGAGAGAGACACAGGGACCGAGAGAGACACAGGGACCGAGAGAGAGACACAGAGACCGAGACAGAGACACAGGGACCGAGAGAGAGACACAGGGACCGAGAGAGAGACAGGGACCGAGAGAGACACAGGGACCGTGAGAGAGACACAGGGACCGAGAGAGACACAGGGACCGAGAGAGAGACACAGGGACCGAGAGAGACACATGGAGCGAGTGAGAGACAGGGACCGTGAGTGAGACAGGGACCGAGAGAGACACAGAGACCGAGAGAGAGACACAGGGACCGAGAGAGAGACACAGGGACCGAGGGAGAGACACAGGGACCGAGAGAGGCGCTGGGACTGAGAGAGAGACACAGGGACCGAGAGAGGCACAGGGATCGAGAGAGACTCAGGGACCGAGAGTGAGACACAGGGTCCGAGAGTGAGACACTGGGACCGAGAGAGACACAGGGACCAAGTGAGAAACATAGGGACCGAGAGAGAGACACAGGGACCGAGAGTGAGACAGGGACCAAGAGAGACACAGAGACCGAGAGAGACACAGGGACCGAGAGAGAGACACAGGGACCGAGAGAGAGACACAGGGACCGAGAAAGACGCTGGGACTGAGAGAGAGACACAGGGACCGAGAGAGAAACAGGGACCGAGAGAGACACAGGGACCGAGAGTGAGACACAGGACCGAGAGAGACACATGGACCGAGAGTGAGACAGGGACCGAGAGAGACACAGGGACCGATAGAGACACAGGGACCGAGAGAGACACAGGGACCGAGAGAGACAAAGGGACCGAGAGAGAGACTCAGGGACCGAGAGAGACACTGGGACCGAGAGAGAGACACAGGGACCGAGAAAGACGCTGGGACTGAGAGAGAGACACAGGGACCGAGAGAGACACAGGGACCGAGTGAGACACAGGGACCGAGAAAGACACAGGGACCGAGAGAGAGACACTGGGACCGAGTGAGAGACACAGGGACCGAGAGAGACACAGGGACCGAGAGAGAGACATGGACCGAGAGAGACACAGGGACCGAGAGAGACACAGGGACCGAGTGAGACACAGGGACCAAGTGAGACACAGGGACCGAGAGAGACAGGGACCGAGAGAGAGACACAGGGACCGAGAGTGAGACGAAGGGGCCGAGAGTGAGACACTGGGACCGAGAGAGATACAGGGACCGCGAGAGAAACACAGGGACCGAGAGAGAGACACAGGGACCGAGAGAGAGACACAGGGACCGAGAGAGACACAGGGACCGAGAGAGAGACACAGGGACCGAGAGAGAGACACAGGGACCGAGAGAGACACAGGGACCGAGAGAGAGTCAGGGACCAAGAGAGACACAGGGAACGAGAGAGAGACACAGGGACCGAGAGAGAGACGCAGGGACCGAGAGAGAGATACAGGGACTGACAGAGAGACAGGGACCGAGAGAGACACAAAGACCGAGAGAGACACAGGAACCGAGAGAGAGTCAGGGACCAAGAGAGACACAGGGACCGAGAGAGAGACAGGGACCGAGAGAGAGACACAGGGACCGAGAGAGAGACAGGGACCGAGAGAGAGACACAGGGACCGAGAGAGTCACATGGAGCGAGAGAGAGAAAGGGACCGAGAGTGAGACAGGTACCGAGAGTGACACAGGGACCGTGAGAGAGACACAGGGGCCGAGAGAGACACAGGGACCGAGAGAGACACAGAGACCGAGTGAGACGCAGGGACCGAGAGAGACTCAGGGACCAAGGGAGACACAGGGACCGAGAGAGACACAGGGACCGCGTGAGACACAAGGACCGAGAGACACAGGGACCGAGTGAGACACAGGGACCGAGTGAGACACAGGGAACGAGAGAGACACAGGGACCGAGTGAGACACAGGGACCGAGAGAGACACAGGGACCGAGAGAGACTCAGGGACCAAGGGAGACACAGGGACCGAGAGAGACACAGGGACCGAGTGAGACACAGGTACCGAGAGAGACACAGGGATCGAGAGAGACACAGGGACCGATTGGGACACAGGGACCGAGTGAGACACAGGGACCGAGTGAGACACTGGGACCGAGAGAGAGACACAGGGACCGAGTGAGACACTGGGACCGAGAGAGAGACACAGGGACCGAGAGAGAGACAGGGACCGAGAGAGAGACACAGGGACAGAGAGAGACACAGGGACCGAGAGAGAAACACAGAGACCGAGACAGAGACACAGGGACCGAGAGAGAGACACAGGGACCGAGAGAGAGACAGGGACCGAGAGAGACACAGGGACCGAGAGAGACACAGGGACCGTGAGAGAGACACAGGGACCGAGAGAGAGACACAGGGACCAAGAGAGAGACAGGGACCGTTAGAGACAGGGGGACCGAGAGTGAGACACAGGGACCGAATGAGACACAGGGACCGAGAGAGAGACACAGGGACCGAGAGAGACACGGGACCGAGAGTGAGACGCAGGTACCTAGAGAGAGACACAGGGACCGTGTGAGACACTGGGACCGAGAGAGACACAGGGACCGAGAGCGACACAGGGACCGAGAGCGACACAGGGACCGAGAGAGACACAGGGACCGAGAGAGAGACACAGGGACCGAGAGAGACACAGGGACCGAGAGAGAGACACAGAGACCGAGAGAGACACAGGGACCGAGAGACAGACACATGGACCGAGAGAGAGACACAGGGACCGTGAGAGACACAGGGACCGAGAGAGACACAAGGACCGAGAGAGACACATGGACCGAGAGAGAGACACAGGGACCGAGAGAGACACAGGGACCGAGAGAGACACAAGGACCGAGTGAGAGACATAGGGACCGAGAGAGAGACGCAGGGGCCGAGAGAGACACAGGGACCGAGGGAGACACAGGGACCAAGAGAGAGACACAGGGACCGAGAGAGAGACACAGGGAACGAGAGAGACACAGTGACCGAGAGAGACACAGGGACCGAGAGAGACACAGGGACCGAGAGAGAGACACAGGGACCGAGAGAGACACAGTGACCGAGTGAGAGACAGGGTCCGAGAGAGGCACAGGGTCCGAGAATGACCCAGGGACCGAGTGAGACACAGGGACTGAGAGAGAGACACAGGGACCGAGAGAGAGACACAGGGACCGAGAGAGAGACACAGGGACCGAGAGAGACACAGGGACCGAGTGAGGCACAGGGACCGATAGAGACAGGGTCCGAGAGAGAGACACAGGGACCGAGAGAGAAACAGGGACCGATAGAGACAGGCTCCGAGAGAGAGAAACAGGGACCGAGAGAGAGAGACAGGGACCGAGAGGGAGACAGGGACCGAGAGAGACACAAAGACCGAGAGAGACACAGGAACCGAGAGAGAGTCAGGGACCAAGAGAGACACAGGGAACGAGAGAGAGACACAGGGACCGAGAGAGAGACGCAGGGACCGAGAGAGAGACGCAGGGCCGAGAGAGACAGAGGGACCGAGTGAGACACAGGGACCGAGAGAGAGACACAGGGACCGAGAGAGAGAGACAGGGACCGAGAGCGACACAAGTACCGAGTGAGACACAGGGACCGAGAGAGACACAGGGACCGAGTGAGACACAGGGACCGAGAGAGAGTCAGGGACCAAGAGAGACAGAGGGAACGAGAGAGAGACACAGGGACCGAGAGAGAGACGCAGGGACCGAGAGAGACAGAGGGACCGAGTGAGACACAGGGACCGAGAGAGAGATACAGGGACTGACAGAGAGACAGGGACCGAGAGAGACACAGGAACCGAGAGGGACACAGGGACCGAGAGAGACATAGGGACCGAGAGAGAGACAGGGACCGTGAGAGAGACACAGGGACCGAGAGAGAGACAGGGACCGAGAGAGAGACACAGGGACCGAGAGAGACACATGGAGCGAGAGAGAGACAGGGACCGAGAGTGAGACAGGTACCGAGAGTGACACAGGGACCGTGAGAGAGACAAAGGGACCGAGTGAGACACAGGGACCGAGAGAGACACAGGGATCGAGAGAGACTCAGGGACCGATTGGGACACAGGGACCGAGTGAGACACAGGGACCGAGAGAGAGACACAGGGACCGAGAGAGAGACACAGGGACCGAGAGAGATACAGGGACCGAGTGAGAGACACAGGGACCGAGTGAGACACTGGGACCGAGAGAGACACACGGACCGAGAGAGAGACACAGGGACCGAGAGAGAGACAGGGACCGAGAGAGAGACACAGGGACCGAGATAGACACAGGGACCGAGAGAGAGACACAGAGACCGAGACACAGACACAGAGACCGAGAGAGAGACACAGGGACCGAGAGAGAGACAGGGACCGAGAGAGACACAGGGACCGTGAGAGAGACACAGGGACCGAGAGAGACACAGGGACCGAGAGAGAGACACAGGGACCGAGAGAGACACATGGAGCGAGTGAGAGACAGGGACCGTGAGTGAGACAGGGACCGAGAGAGACACAGAGACCGAGAGAGAGACACAGGGACCGAGAGAGAGACACAGGGACCGAGAGAGACACAGTGACCGAGAGAGACACAGGGACCGAGAGAGACACAGGGACCGAGAGAGAGACACAGGGACCGAGAGAGACACATGACCGAGTGAGAGACAGGGTCCGAGAGAGGCACAGTGTCCGAGAAAGACACAGGGACCGAGTGAGACACAGGGACCGAGAGAGACACAGGGACCGAGAGAGAGACAGAGTCCGAGAGATAGACAGAGACCAAGAGAGACACAGGGACCGAGAGAGAGACACAGGGACCGAGAGAGAGACACAGGGACCGAGAGAGAGACACAGGGACCGAGAGATGCGCTGGGACTGAGAGAGAGACACAGGGACCGAGAGAGGCACAGGGATCGAGAGAGACTCAGGGACCGAGAGTGAGACACAGGGTCCGAGCGCGAGACACTGGGACCGAGAGAGACACAGGGACCGAGAGAGAAACACAGCGACCGAGAGAGAGACGCAGGGACCGAGAGTGAGACAGGGACCGAGAGTGACACAGGGACCGAGAGAGACACAGGGGACCGAGAGAGACACAGGGACCGAGAGAGACACAAGGACCGAGTGAGAGACATAGGGACCGAGAGAGAGACGCAGGGACCGAGAGAGACACAGGGACCGAGGGAGACACAGGGACCAAGAGAGAGACACAGGGACCGAGAGAGAGACACAGGGGCCGAGAGAGACACAGTGACCGAGAGAGACACAGGGACCGAGAGAGACACAGGGACCGAGAGAGAGACACAGGGACCGAGAGAGACACATGACCGAGTGAGAGACAGGGTCCGAGAGAGGCACAGTGTCCGAGAAAGACACAGGGACCGAGTGAGACACAGGGACCGAGAGAGACACAGGGACCGAGAGAGAGACAGAGTCCGAGAGATAGACAGAGACCGAGAGAGACACAGGGACCGAGAGAGAGACACAGGGACCGAGAGAGAGACACAGGGACCGAGAGAGAGACACAGGGACCGAGAGAGAGACACAGGGACCGAGAGAGACACAGGGACCGAGAGAGAGACACAGGGACCGAGAGAGAGAAACAGGGACCGAGAGAGAGAGACAGGGACCGAGAGGGAGACAGGGACCGAGAGAGACACAAAGACCGAGAGAGACACAGGAACCGAGAGAGAGTCAGGGACCAAGAGAGACACAGGGAACGAGAGAGAGACACAGGGACCGAGAGAGAGACGCAGGGACCGAGAGAGAGACGCAGGGCCGAGAGAGACAGAGGGACCGAGTGAGACACAGGGACCGAGAGAGAGACACAGGGACCGAGAGAGAGAGACAGGGACCGAGAGCGACACAAGTACCGAGTGAGACACAGGGACCGAGAGAGACACAGGGACCGAGTGAGACACAGGGACCGAGAGAGAGTCAGGGACCAAGAGAGACAGAGGGAACGAGAGAGAGACACAGGGACCGAGAGAGAGACGCAGGGACCGAGAGAGACAGAGGGACCGAGTGAGACACAGGGACCGAGAGAGAGATACAGGGACTGACAGAGAGACAGGGACCGAGAGAGACACAGGAACCGAGAGGGACACAGGGACCGAGAGAGACATAGGGACCGAGAGAGAGACAGGGACCGTGAGAGAGACACAGGGACCGAGAGAGAGACAGGGACCGAGAGAGAGACACAGGGACCGAGAGAGACACATGGAGCGAGAGAGAGACAGGGACCGAGAGTGAGACAGGTACCGAGAGTGACACAGGGACCGTGAGAGAGACACAGGGACCGAGTGAGACACAGGGACCGAGAGAGACACAGGGATCGAGAGAGACTCAGGGACCGATTGGGACACAGGGACCGAGTGAGACACAGGGACCGAGAGAGAGACACAGGGACCGAGAGAGAGACACAGGGACCGAGAGAGATACAGGGACCGAGTGAGAGACACAGGGACCGAGTGAGACACTGGGACCGAGAGAGACACACGGACCGAGAGAGAGACACAGGGACCGAGAGAGAGACAGGGACCGAGAGAGAGACACAGGGACCGAGATAGACACAGGGACCGAGAGAGAGACACAGAGACCGAGACACAGACACAGAGACCGAGAGAGAGACACAGGGACCGAGAGAGAGACAGGGACCGAGAGAGACACAGGGACCGTGAGAGAGACACAGGGACCGAGAGAGACACAGGGACCGAGAGAGAGACACAGGGACCGAGAGAGACACATGGAGCGAGTGAGAGACAGGGACCGTGAGTGAGACAGGGACCGAGAGAGACACAGAGACCGAGAGAGAGACACAGGGACCGAGAGAGAGACACAGGGACCGAGAGAGACACAGTGACCGAGAGAGACACAGGGACCGAGAGAGACACAGGGACCGAGAGAGAGACACAGGGACCGAGAGAGACACATGACCGAGTGAGAGACAGGGTCCGAGAGAGGCACAGTGTCCGAGAAAGACACAGGGACCGAGTGAGACACAGGGACCGAGAGAGACACAGGGACCGAGAGAGAGACAGAGTCCGAGAGATAGACAGAGACCAAGAGAGACACAGGGACCGAGAGAGAGACACAGGGACCGAGAGAGAGACACAGGGACCGAGAGAGAGACACAGGGACCGAGAGATGCGCTGGGACTGAGAGAGAGACACAGGGACCGAGAGAGGCACAGGGATCGAGAGAGACTCAGGGACCGAGAGTGAGACACAGGGTCCGAGCGCGAGACACTGGGACCGAGAGAGACACAGGGACCGAGAGAGAAACACAGCGACCGAGAGAGAGACGCAGGGACCGAGAGTGAGACAGGGACCGAGAGTGACACAGGGACCGAGAGAGACACAGGGACCGAGAGAGACACAGGGACCGAGAGAGACACAAGGACCGAGTGAGAGACATAGGGACCGAGAGAGAGACGCAGGGACCGAGAGAGACACAGGGACCGAGGGAGACACAGGGACCAAGAGAGAGACACAGGGACCGAGAGAGAGACACAGGGGCCGAGAGAGACACAGTGACCGAGAGAGACACAGGGACCGAGAGAGACACAGGGACCGAGAGAGAGACACAGGGACCGAGAGAGACACATGACCGAGTGAGAGACAGGGTCCGAGAGAGGCACAGTGTCCGAGAAAGACACAGGGACCGAGTGAGACACAGGGACCGAGAGAGACACAGGGACCGAGAGAGAGACAGAGTCCGAGAGATAGACAGAGACCGAGAGAGACACAGGGACCGAGAGAGAGACACAGGGACCGAGAGAGAGACACAGGGACCGAGAGAGAGACACAGGGACCGAGAGAGACACAGGGACCGAGAGAGAGACACAGGGACCGAGAGAGAGACACAGGGACCGAGAGAGACACAGGGACCGAGTGAGGCACAGGGACCGATAGAGACAGGGTCCGAGAGAGAGACACAGGGACCGAGAGAGAGAGACAGGGACCGAGAGAGACACAAGTACCGAGTGAGACACAGGGACCGAGAGAGACACAGGGACCGAGTGAGACACAGGGACCGATAGAGACAGGGTCCAAGAGAGAGACACAGGGACCGAGAGAGAAACAGGGACCGATAGAGACAGGCTCCGAGAGAGAGAAACAGGGACCGAGAGAGAGAGACAGGGACCGAGAGGGAGACAGGGACCGAGAGAGACACAAAGACCGAGAGAGAAACAGGGACCGATAGAGACAGGCTCTGAGAGAGAGAAACAGGGACCGAGAGAGAGACAGGGACCGATAGAGACAGGCTCCGAGAGAGAGAAACAGGGACCGAGAGAGAGACACAGGAACCGAGAGAGAGTCAGGGACCAAGAGAGACACAGGGAACGAGAGAGAGACACAGGGACCGAGAGAGAGACGCAGGGACCAAGAGAGACAGAGGGACCGCGTGAGACACAGGGACCGAGAGAGAGATACAGGGACTGACAGAGAGACAGGGACCGAGAGAGACACAGGAACCGAGAGGGACACAGGGACCGAGAGAGAGACAGGGACCGTGAGAGAGACACAGGGACCGAGAGAGAGACAGGGACCGAGAGAGAGACACAGGGACCGAGAGAGACACATGGAGCGAGAGAGAGACAGGGACCGAGAGTGAGACAGGTACCGAGAGTGACACAGGGACCGTGAGAGAGACACAGGGACCGAGTGAGACACAGGGACCGAGAGAGACTCAGGGACCAAGGGAGACACAGGGACCGAGAGAGACACAGGGACCGAGTGAGAGACAGGGACCGAGAGAGAGACAGGGACTGAGAGAGAGACACAGGTACCGAGCGAGAGACCGGGACCGAGTGAGAGACAGGGACCGAGAGAGAGACACAGGGACCGAGAGAGAGACAGGGACCGAGAGAGAGAAACAGGGACATCGAGAGAGAGACACAGGGACGGAGAGAGAGACACAGGACCGATAGAGACACAGGGACCGAGAGAGAGACACAGGGACCGAGAGAGACACAGGGACCGAGAGAGACACAGGGACCAAGTGAGACACAGGGACCGAGACAGAGACACAGGGACCGACAGAGAGACACAGGGAATGAGTGAGAGACACAGGGTCCGAGATAGTGATAGGGACCGAGAGAGAGACTCAGGGACAGAGAGAGAGACACAGGGACCGAGAGGGACACAGGGACCGAGAGAGAGACACAGGGACCGAGAGGGACACAGGGACCGAGAGAGAGACACAGGGACCGAGAGAGACACAGGGACCGAGAGAGAGACACAGAGACCGAGAGAGAGACAGGGACCGAGAGAGAGACAGGGACCGGTAGAGACATAGGGACCGAGTGAGAGACAGGGAACGAGAGAGTGACAGGGACCGAGAGAGACACAGGGACCGAGAGAGACACAGGTACCGAGAGAGACACAGGGACCGAGAGAGTGACACTGGGACCGAGAGAGACACAGGGACCGAGAGAGACACAGGGTCCGATAGAGACTCAGGGACCAAGGAAGACATAGGGACCGAGTGAGACACAGGGACCGAGAGAGAGACAGGGACTGAGAGAGAGACACAGGTACCGAGTGAGAGACCGGGACCGAGTGAGAGACAGGGACCGAGAGAGAGACACAGGGACCGAGAGAGAGACAGGGACCGAGAGAGAGACACAGGGACCGAGTGAGAGACAGGGAACGAGAGAGAGACACAGGGACCGAGAGAGACACAGGGACCGAGAGAGAGACACAGGGACTGAGAGAGGGACACAGGGACCGAGAGAGACACAGGGACCGAGAGAGAGACACAGGGACCGAGAGAGAGACACAGGGACTGAGAGAGAGAGACACAGGGACCGAGAGAGACACAGGTACCGAGAGAGAGACACAGGGACCGAGAGAGACACAGGGACCGAGAGAGACACAGGGACCGAGAAAGAGACAGGGTCCGAGAGAGAGACACAGGTACCGAGCGAGACACAGGGACCGAGAGAGACACAGGGACCGAGAGAGAGACACAGGGACCGAGAGAGAGACACAGGGACCGAGAGTGAGACACAGGGACCGAGTGAGACACAGGGACCGAGAGAGAGACACAGGGACCGAGACAGAGACACAGTGACCGAGAGAGACACAGGGAACGTGAGAGAGACACAGGGACCAAGAGAGACACAGGGACCGAGTGGAACACAGGGACAGAGAGAGCCACAGGGACCGAGAGAGAGACAGAGGGACAGTTAGAGACACAGTGACTGAAAGAGAGACACAGGGACAGAGAGAGAGATACAGGTACCGAGAGAGACACAGGGACCGAGTGGAACACAGGGACCGAGAGAGCCACAGGGACCGAGAGAGAGCCACAGGGACCGAGAGAGAGACACAGGGACCGAGAGAGAGACACAGGGACCGAGAGAGACACAGGGACCGAGTGAGATACAGGGTCCATGTGAGAGACACAGGGACCGAGAGAGACACAGGGACCGAGAGAGAGACACAGGGACCGAGAGAGACACAGGAACCGAGAGAAACACAGGGGCCGGGAGTGAGACACAGGGACCGAGAGAGATACAGGGACCGAGAGAGAGACAGGGACAGAGAGAGAGAAACAGGGACATCGAGAGAGAGACACAGGGACGGAGAGAGAGACACAGGACCGATAGAGACACAGGGACCGAGAGAGAGACACAGGGACCGAGAGAGACACAGGGACCGAGAGAGACAGGGACCAAGTGAGACACAGGGACCGAGACAGAGACACAGGGACCGAGAGAGACACAGCGACCGAGAGAGAGACAGGGACCGAGAGAGAGACAGGGACCGAGAGAGAGACACAGGGACCGACAGAGAGACAGGGACCGAGAGAGACACAGGGACCGAGAGAGACACAGGGACTGAGTGAGAGACACAGGGTCCGAGATAGTGATAGGGACCGAGAGAGAGACTCAGGGACAGAGAGTGAGACAGGGACCGAGAGGGACACAGGGACCGAGAGAGAGACAAAGGGACCGAGAGAGACACAGGGACCGAGAGAGAGACACAGGGACCGAGAGAGAGACAGGGACCGAGAGAGAGACAGGGACCGGTAGAGACATAGGGACCGAGTGAGAGACAGGGACCGAGAGAGACACAGGGACCGAGAGAGACACAGGTACCGAGAGAGACACAGGGACCGAGAGAGAGACACAGGGTCCGATAGAGACTCAGGGACCAAGGGAGACACAGGGACCGAGAGAGACACAGGGACCGAGTGAGAGACAGGGACCGAGAGAGAGACAGGGTCCGAGAGAGAGACACAGGGACCGAGAGAGAGACAGGGACTGAGAGAGAGACACAGGTACCGAGCGAGAGACAGGGACCGAGTGAGAGACAGGGACCGAGAGAGAGACACAGGGACCGAGAGAGAGACAGGGACCGAGAGAGAGACACAGGGACCGAGTGAGAGACAGGGAACGAGAGAGAGACACAGGGACCGAGAGAGACACAGGGACCGAGAGAGAGACACAGGGACTGTGAGAGGGACACAGGGACCGAGAGAGACACAGGGACCGAGAAAGAGACACAGGGACCGAGAGAGAGACACAGGGACTGAGAGAGGGACACAGGGACCGAGAGAGACACAGGGACCGAGAGAGACACAGGGACCGAGAGAGAGAGACACAGGGACCGAGAGAGACACAGGGACCGAGAGAGAGACACAGGGACCGAGATAGACACAGTGACCGAGAGAGAGACACAGGGACCGAGAGAGAGACACAGGGACCGAGAGAGACACAGGGACCGAGAGAGAGACACAGTGACCGAGAGAGACACAGGGACCGAGAGAGAGACACAGGGACCGAGAGAGAGACACAGGGACCGAGAGAGAGACACAGGGACCGAGAGAGAGACAGGGACCGAGAGAGAGACACAGGGACCGAGAAAGAGACAGGGTCCGAGAGAGAGACACAGGGACCGAGAGAGAGACTCAGGGACCGAGTGAGAGACACAGGGACCGAGAGAGAGACACAGGGACCGAGAGTGAGACACAGGGACCGAGTGAGACACAGGGACCGAGAGAGAGACACAGGGACCGAGAGTGAGACACAGGGACCGAGTGAGACACAGGGACCGAGAGAGAGACACAGGGACCGAGAGAGACACAGGGAACGAGAGAGAGACACAGGGACAAAGAGAGACACAGGGACCGAGAGAGACACAGGGACCAAGTGAGACTCAGGGACCGAGAGAGACACAGCGACCGAGAGAGAGACAGGGACCGAGAGAGAGACTCAGGGACCGAGAGGGACACAGCGACCGAGAGAGAGACAGGGACCGAGAGAGAGACAGGGACCGAGAGGGACACAGGGACCGAGAGAGAGACACAGGGACCGAGAGAGACACAGGGACCGAGAGAGAGACACAGGGACCGAGAGAGAGACAGGGACCGTGAGAGACACAGGGACCGAGAGAGAGACAGGGACCGAGAGAGAGACACAGGGACCGAAAGAGTGACAGGGAACGAGAGAGTGACACAGGGACCGAGAGAGAGACAGGGACCGTGAGAGACACAGGGACCGAGAGTGAGACAGGGACCGAGAGAGACACAGGGACCAAGAGAGACACAGGGACCGAGAGAGACACATCGACCGAGAGAGTGACACAGGGACCGAGAGAGACACACGGACCGAGAGAGACACAGGGTCCGATAGAGACTCAGGGACCAAGGGAGACACAGGGACCGAGAGAGACACAGGGACCGAGAGAGAGACACAGGGACAGAGAGTGAGACACAGGGACCGAGAGAGACACAGGGACCGAGAGAGAGACACAGGGACCGAGAGAGACACAGGGAACGAGAGAGAGAGTCACAGGGACCGAGAGAGACGCAGGGACCGAGAGAGAGACACAGTGACCGAGAGAGAGACAGAGGGACCGAGAGAGAGACAGAGGGACCGAGAGAGTGACACAGGGACCGAGAGAGACACAGGGACAAACGGAGAGAGATACAGGGACCGAGAGAGACACAGGGACAAACGGAGAGAGATACAGGGACCGAGAGAGACACAGGGACCGAGAGAGACACAGGGACCGAGTGGAACACAGGGACTGAGAGGGCCACAGGGACCGAGAGAGAGACAGAGGGACCGAGAGAGAGACACAGGGACCGAGTGAGAGACAGGGACAGAGAGAGACACAGGAACGAGTGGAACACAGGGACCGAGAGAGCCACAGGGACCGAGAGAGAGACAGAGGGACCGAGAGAGAGACACAGGAACCGAGAGAGAGGCACAGGGACCGAGAGAGAGACACAGGGACCGAGAGAGACACAGGGACCGAGTGAGATACAGGGTCCATGTGAGAGACACAGGGACCGAGAGAGACACAGGGACCAAGAGAGAGACACAGGGACCGAGAGAGAGACACAGGGACCGAGAGAGACACTGGGACCGAGAGAGACACAGGGACCGAGAGAGACACAGGGACCGAGAGAAACACAGGGGCCGAGAGTGAGACACAGGGACCGAGAGTGAGGCACAGGGACCGACAGAGATACAGGGACCGAGAGAGAGACAGGGACCGAGAGAGAGACACAGGGACCGAGAGAGAGACACAGGGACCGAGACAGACACAGGGACCGAGAGAGAGACACAGGGACGGAGAGAGAGACACAGGACCGAGAGAGACACAGGGACCGAGAGAGAGACACAGGGACCGAGAGAGACACAGGGACCGAGAGAGACACAGGGACCGAGAGAGAGACACAGGGACCGAGAGAGACACAGCGACCGAGAGAGAGACAGGGACCGAGAGAGAGACACAGGGACCGAGAGAGAGACAGGGACCGAGAGAGACACAGGGACCGAGAGAGACACAGGGACTGAGTGAGAGACACAGGGTCCGAGAGAGTGATAGGGACCGAGAGAGACACAGGGACCGAGAGAGACACAGGGACCGAGAGAGAGACACAGGGACCGAGAGAGAGACAGGGACCGAGAGAGAATCAGGGACCGAGAGAGAGACACAGGGACCGAGAGAGAGACAGGGACCGAGAGAGAGACAGGGACCGGAAGAGACACTGGGACCGAGTGAGAGACAGGGAACGAGAGAGTGACAGGGGCCGAGAGAGACACAGGGACCAAGAGAGACACAGGGTCCGATAGAGACTCAGGAGCCAAGGGAGACACAGGGAGCGAGAGAGACACAGGGACCGAGAGAGAGACACAGGGACCGAGAGAGACACAGGGACCGAGAGAGACACAGGGACCGAGAGAGAGACACAGGGACCGAGAGTGAGACACAGGGACCGAGTGAGACACAGGGACCGAGAGAGAGACACAGGGACCGAGAGAGAGACACAGGGACCGAGAGAGACACAGGGAACGAGAGAGAGAGACACAGGGACCAAGAGAGACACAGGGACCGAGTGGAACACAGGGACAGAGAGAGCCACAGGGACCGAGAGAGAGACAGAGGGACCGTTAGAGATACAGTGACCGAAAGAGAGACACAGGGACAGAAAGAGAGATACAGGGACCGAGAGAGACACAGGGACCGAGTGGAACACAGGGACCGAGAGAGCCACAGGGACCGAGAGAGAGCCACAGGGACCGAGAGAGAGACACAGGGACCGAGAGAGATACAGGGTCCATGTGAGAGACACAGGGACCGAGAGAGACACAGGGACCGAGAGAGAGACACAGGGACCGAGAGAGACACAGGGACCGAGAGAGACACAGGGGCCGAGAGTGAGACACAGGGACCGAGAGAGATACAGGGACCGAGAGAGAGACAGGGACAGAGAGAGAGAAACAGGGACATCGAGAGAGAGACACAGGGACGGAGAGAGAGACACAGGGCCGATAGAGACACAGGGACCGAGAGAGAGCCACAGGGACCAAGAGAGAGACACAGGGACCGAGTGAGATACAGGGTCCATGTGAGAGACACAGGGACCGAGAGAGACACAGGGACCGAGAGAGAGACACAGGGACCGAGATAGACACAGGGACCGAGAGAAACACAGGGGCCGAGAGTGAGACACAGGGACCGAGAGAGATACAGGGACCGAGAGAGAGACAGGGACAGAGAGAGAGAAACAGGGACATCGAGAGAGAGACACAGGGACGGGGAGAGAGACACAGGACCGATAGAGACACAGGGACCGAGAGAGAGACACAGGGACCGAGAGAGACACAGGGACCAAGTGAGACACAGGGACCGAGACAGAGACAAAGGGACCGAGAGAGAGACAGGGACCGAGAGAGAGACACAGGGACCGACAGAGAGACAGGGACCGAGAGAGACACAGGGACCGAGAGAGACACAGGGACTGAGTGAGAGACACAGGGTCCGAGATAGTGATAGGGACCGAGAGAGAGACTCAGGGACAGAGAGAGAGACAGGGACCGAGAGGGACACAGGGACCGAGAGAGAGACACAGGGACCGAGAGAGACACAGGGACCGAGAGAGAGACACAGGGACCGAGAGAGAGACACAGGGACCGAGAGAGAGACAGGGACCGAGAGAGAGACAGGGACCGGTAGAGACATAGGGACCGAGTGAGAGACAGGGAACGAGAGAGTGACAGGGACCGAGAGAGACACAGGGACCGAGAGAGACACAGGTACCGAGAGAGACACAGGGACCGAGAGAGTGACACTGGGACCGAGAGAGAGACAGGGACCGAGAGAGAGACAGGGACCGAGAGAGAGACAGGGACCGGAAGAGACACAGGGACCGAGTGAGAGACAGGGAACGAGAGAGTGACAGGGACCGAGAGAGACACAGGGACCAAGAGAGACACAGGGTCCGATAGAGACTCAGGAGCCAAGGGAGACACAGGGAGCGAGAGAGACACAGGGACCGAGAGAGAGACACAGGGACCGAGAGAGACACAGGGACCGAGAGAGACACAGGGACCGAGAGAGAGACACAGGGACCGAGAGTGAGACACAGGGACCGAGTGAGACACAGGGACCGAGAGAGAGACACAGGGACCGAGAGAGAGACACAGGGACCGAGAGAGACACAGGGAACAAGAGAGAGACACAGGGACCAAGAGAGACACAGGGACCGAGAGAGAGACACAGGGACAGAGAGAGCCACAGGGACCGTGAGAGAGACAGAGGGACCGTTAGAGATACAGTGACCGAAAGAGAGACACAGGGACAGAAAGAGAGATACAGGGACCGAGAGAGACACAGGGACCGAGTGGAACACAGGGACCGAGAGAGCCACAGGGACCGAGAGAGAGCCACAGGGACCGAGAGAGAGACACAGGGACCGAGAGAGATACAGGGTCCATGTGAGAGACACAGGGACCGAGAGAGACACAGGGACCGAGAGAGAGACACAGGGACCGAGAGAGACACAGGGACCGAGAGAGACACAGGGGCCGAGAGTGAGACACAGGGACCGAGAGAGATACAGGGACCGAGAGAGAGACAGGGACAGAGAGAGAGAAACAGGGACATCGAGAGAGAGACACAGGGACGGAGAGAGAGACACAGGACCGATAGAGACACAGGGACCGAGAGAGAGACACAGGGACCGAGGGAGACACAGGGACCGAGTGGAACACAGGGACCGAGAGAGCCACAGGGACCGAGAGTGAGCCACAGGGACCAAGAGAGAGACACAGGGACCGAGAGAGACACAGGGACCAAGTGAGACACAGGGACCGAGAGAGAGACAGGGACCGAGAGAGAGACACAGGGACCGACAGAGAGAGACACAGGGACCGACAGAGAGACAGGGACCGAGAGAGACACAGGGACCGAGAGAGAGACAGGGACCGAGAGAGAGACACAGGGACCGACAGAGAGACAGGGACCGAGAGAGACACAGGGACCGAGAGAGAGACAGGGACCGAGAGAGAGACACAGGGACCGACAGAGAGACAGGGACCGAGAGAGACACAGCGACCGAGAGAGAGACAGGGACCGAGAGAGAGACACAGGGACCGACAGAGAGACAGGGACCGAGAGAGACACAGGGACCGAGAGAGAGACAGGGACCGAGAGAGACACAGGGACTGAGTGAGAGACACAGGGTCCGAGATAGTGATAGGGACCGAGAGAGAGACTCAGGGACAGAGAGAGAGACACAGGGACCGAGAGAGACACAGGGACCGAGAGAGAGACACAGGGACCGAGAGAGAGACAGGGACCGAGAGAGAGACAGGGACCGGTAGAGACATAGGGACCGAGTGAGAGACAGGGAACGAGAGAGTGACAGGGACCGAGAGAGACACAGGGACCGAGAGAGACACAGGTACCGAGAGAGACACAGGGACCGAGAGAGTGACACTGGGACCGAGAGAGACACAGGGACCGAGAGAGACACAGGGTCCGATAGAGACTCAGGGACCAAGGGAGACACAGGGACCGAGAGAGACACAGGGACCGAGTGAGAGACAGGGACCGAGAGAGAGACAGGGTCCGAGAGAGAGACACAGGGACCGTGAGAGAGACAGGGACCGAGAGAGAGACACAGGTACCGAGCGAGAGACCGGGACCGAGTGAGAGACAGGGACCGAGAGAGAGACACAGGGACCGAGAGAGAGACAGGGACCGAGAGAGAGACACAGGGACCGAGTGAGAGACAGTGAACGAGAGAGAGACACAGGGACCGAGAGAGACACAGGGACCGAGAGAGAGACACAGGGACCGAGAGAGAGACACAGGGACTGAGAGAGAGACACAGGGACCGAGAGAGAGACACAGGGACTGAGAGAGGGACACAGGGACCGAGAGAGACAAAGGGACCGAGAGAGACACAGGGACCGAGAGAGAGAGACACAGGGACCGAGAGAGACACAGGGACCGAGAGAGAGACACAGGGACCGAGATAGACACAGGGGCCGAGAGAGAGACACAGGGACCGAGAGAGAGACACAGGGACCGAGAGAGAGACACAGGGACCGAGAGAGACACAGGGACCGAGAGAGAGACACAGTGACCGAGAGAGACACAGGGACCGAGAGAGAGACACAGGGACCGAGAGAGACACAGGGACCGAGAGAGAGACACAGGGACCGAGAGAGACACAGGGACCGAGAGAGAGACACAGGGACCGAGAAAGAGACACAGGGAACGAGAGAGAGACACAGGTACCGAGCGAGAGACAGGGACCGAGTGAGAGACAGGGACCGAGAGAGAGACACAGGGACCGAGAGAGAGACAGGGACCGAGAGAGAGACACAGGGACCGAGAAAGAGACAGGGAACTGGAGAGAGACACAGGGACCGAGAGAGACACAGGGGCCGAGAGAGAGACACAGGGACTGAGAGAGGGACACAGGGACCGAGAGAGACACAGGGACCGAGAGAGACACAGGGACCAAGAGAGAGACACAGGGGCCGAGAGAGACACAGGGACCGAGATAGACACAGGGACCGAGAGAGAGACACAGGGACCGAGAGAGAGACACAGGGACCGAGTGAGAGACAGGGAACGAGAGAGAGACACAGGGACCGAGAGAGAGACACAGGGACTGAGAGAGAGACACAGGGACCGAGAGAGAGACACAGGGACCGAGATAGACAAAGGGACCGAGAGAGAGACACAGGTACCGAGAGAGACACAGGGACCGAGAGAGAGACACAGGGACCGAGATAGACAAAGGGACCGAGAGAGAGACACAGGGACCGAGAGAGACACAGGGACCGAGAGAGAGACACAGGGACTGAGAGAGAGACACAGGGACCGAGAGAGAGACACAGGGACCGAGATAGACAAAGGGACCGAGAGAGAGACACAGGTACCGAGAGAGACACAGGGACCGAGAGAGAGACACAGGGACCGAGATAGACACAGGGACCGAGAGAGAGACACAGGTACCGAGAGAGAGACAGAGGGACCGAGAGAGACACAGGGACCGAGAGAGAGACAGGGACCGAGAGAGAGACACAGGGACCGAGAGAGAGACAGGGACCGAGAGAGAGACAGGGAACGAGAGAGAGACACAGGGACAGAGAGAGAGATACAGGGACCGAGAGAGCCACAGGGACCGAGAGAGCCACAGGGACCGAGAGAGAGCCACAGGGACCGAGAGAGAGACAGAGGGACCGAGAGAGAGACACAGGGACCGAGAGAGAGACACAGGGACCGAGAGAGACACAGGGACCGAGTGAGATACAGGGTCCATGTGAGAGACACAGGGACCGAGAGAGACACAGGGACCGAGAGAGAGACACAGGGACCGAGAGAGAGACACAGGGACCGAGAGAGACACAGGGACCGAGAGAGACACAGGGACCGAGAGAAACACAGGGACCGAGAGTGAGACACAGGGACCGAGAGAGATACAGGGACCGTGAGAGAGACAGGGACCGAGAGAGACACACAGGGACGGAGAGAGAGACACAGGACCGAGAGAGACACAGGGACCGAGAGAGAGACACAGGGACGGAGAGAGAGACAGAGGACCGAGAGAGACACAGGGACCGAGAGAGAGACACAGGGACCGAGAGAGACACAGGGACCGAGAGAGGCACAGGGACCGAGAGAGACACAGGGACCAAGTGAGACACAGGGACCGAGACAGAGACACAGGGACCGAGAGAGACACAGGGACCGAGAGAGGCACAGGGACCGAGAGAGACACAGGGACCAAGTGAGACACAGCGACCGAGAGAGAGACAGGGAACGAGAGAGTGACAGGGACCGAGAGAGACACAGGGACCGAGAGAGACACAGGGACCGAGAGAGACACAGGTACCGAGAGAGACACAGGGACCGAGAGAGAGACAGGGACCGAGAGAGACACATGGACCGAGACAGAGACACAGGGACCGATAGAGACTCAGGGACCAAGGGAGACACAGGGACCGAGAGAGACACAGGGACCGAGTGAGAGACAGGGACCGAGAGAGAGACAGGGTCCGAGAGAGAGACACAGGGACCGAGAGAGAGACAGGGACCGAGAGAGAGACACAGGTACCGAGCGAGAGACCGGGACCAAGTGAGAGACAGGGACCGAGAGAGAGACACAGGGACCGAGAGAGAGACAGGGACAGAGAGAGAGACACAGGGACCGAGTGAGAGACAGGGAACGAGAGAGAGACACAGGGACTGAGAGAGACACAGGGACCGAGAGAGAGACACAGGGACCGAGCGAGAGACACAGGGACTGAGAGAGAGACACAGGGACCGAGAGAGAGACACAGGGACCGAGAGAGAGACACAGGGACTGAGAGAGGGACACAGGGACCGAGAGAGACAAAGGGACCGAGAGAGACACAGGGACCGAGAGAGAGAGACACAGGGACCGAGAGAGACACAGGGACCGAGAGAGAGACACAGGGACTGAGAGAGGGACACAGGGACCGAGAGAGACACAGGGACCGAGAGAGAGACAGGGACCGAGAGAGAGACACAGGGACCGAGTGAGAGACAGGGAACGAGAGAGAGACACAGGGACCGATAGAGACACAGGGACCGAGAGAGAGACACAGGGACTGAGAGAGAGACACAGGGACCGAGAGAGAGACACAGGGACCGAGAGAGAGACACAGGGACTGAGAGAGAGACACAGGGACCGAGAGAGAGACACAGGGACCGAGATAGACACAGGGACCGAGAGAGAGACACAGGTACCGAGAGAAAGACAGAGGGACCGAGAGAGACACAGGGACCGAGAGAGAGACAGGGACCGAGAGAGAGAGACAGGGACCGAGAGAGAGACACAGGGACCGAGAGAGAGACAGGGACCGAGAGAGAGACACAGGTACCGAGCGAGAGACACAGGGACCGAGTGAGAGACAGGGAACGAGAGAGTGACACAGGGACAGCGAGAGAGATACAGGGACCGAGAGAGCCACAGGGACCGAGAGAGAGCCACAGGGACCGAGAGAGAGACAGAGGGACCGAGAGAGAGACACAGGGACCGAGAGAGAGCCACAGGGACCGAGAGAGAGACAGAGGGACCGAGAGAGAGACACAGGGACCGAGAGTGAGACACAGGGACCGAGAGAGAGACACAGGGACCGAGAGAGACACAGGGACCGAGTGAGATACAGGGTCCATGTGAGAGACACAGGGACTGAGAGAGACACAGGGACCGAGATAGACAAAGGGACCGAGAGAGAGACACAGGTACCGAGAGAGACACAGGGACCGAGAGAGAGACACAGGTACCGAGAGAGAGACAGAGGGACCGAGAGAGACACAGGGACCGAGAGAGAGACACAGGGACCGAGATAGACAAAGGGACCGAGAGAGAGACACAGGTACCGAGAGAGACACAGGGACCGAGAGAGAGACACAGGTACCGAGAGAGAGACAGAGGGACCGAGAGAGACACAGGGACCGAGAGAGAGACAGGGACCGAGAGAGAGACACAGGGACCGAGAGAGACACAGGGACCGAGAGAGAGACACAGGGACCGAGAGAGACACACGGACCGAGTGAGATACAGGGTCCATGTGAGAGACACAGGGACCGAGAGAGACACAGGGACCGAGAGAGAGACACAGGGACCGAGAGAGAGACACAGGGACCGAGAGAGACACAGGGACCGAGAGAGACACAGGGACCGAGAGAAACACAGGGACCGAGAGAAACACAGGGACCGAGAGTGAGACACAGGGACCGAGAGAGATACAGGGACCGTGAGAGAGACAGGGACCGAGAGAGAGACACAGGGACATCGAGAGAGACACAGGGACCGAGAGAGACACAGGGACCGAGAGAGAGACACAGGGACGGAGAGAGAGACACAGGGACCGAGAGAGAGACACAGGGACCGAGAGAGAGACACAGGGACCGAGAGAGACACAGGGACCGAGAGAGGCACAGGGACCGAGAGAGACACAGGGACCAAGTGAGACAGAGGGACCGAGACAGAGACACAGGGACCGAGAGAGACACAGGGACCGAGAGAGGCACAGGGACCGAGAGAGACACAGGGACCAAGTGAGACACAGCGACCGAGAGAGAGACAGGGACCGAGAGAGAGACACAGGGACCGAGAGAGAGACAGGGACCGAGAGGGACACAGGGACCGAGAGAGAGACACAGGGACCGAGAGAGACACAGGGACCGAGAGAGAGACACAGGGACCGAGAGAGAGACAGGGACCGAGAGAGAGACAGGGACCGGTAGAGACACAGGGACCGAGTGAGAGACATGGAACGAGAGAGTGACAGGGACCGAGAGAGACACAGGGACCAAGAGAGACACAGGGACCGAGAGAGACACAGGGACCGAGAGAGTGACACAGGGACCGAGAGAGACACAGGGACCGAGAGAGACACAGCGTCCGATAGAGACTCAGGGACCAAGTGAGACACAGGGACCGAGAGAGAGACACAGGGACCGAGAGAGAGACAGGGACCGAGAGAGAGACAGGGACCGGTAGAGACACAGGGACCGAGTGAGAGACAGGGAACGAGAGAGTGACAGGGACCGAGAGAGACACAGGGACCAAGAGAGACATAGGGACCGAGAGAGACACAGGGACCGAGAGAGTGACACAGGGACCGAGAGAGACACAGGGACCGAGAGAGACACAGCGTCCGATAGAGACTCAGGGACCAAGTGAGACACAGGGACCGAGAGAGACACAGGGACCGAGAGAGAGAGACACAGGGACCGAGAGAGACACAGGGACCGAGAGAGACACAGGGACCGAGAGAGAGACACAGGGACCGAGAGAGAGACACAGGGACCGAGAGAGACACAGGGACAAACGGAGAGAGATACAGGGACCGAGAGAGACACAGGGACCGAGAGAGACACAGTGACCGAGTGGAACACAGGGACCGAGAGAGCCACAGGGACCGAGAGAGAGACAGAGGGACCGAGAGAGAGACACAGGGACCGAGAGAGAGACACAGGGACAGAGAGAGACACAGGGTCCATGTGAGAGACACAGGGACCGAGAGAGACACAGGGACTGAGTGAGAGACACAGGGTCCGAGATAGTGATAGGGACCGAGAGAGAGACTCAGGGACAGAGAGAGAGACAGGGACCGAGAGGGACACAGGGACCGAGAGAGAGACACAGGGACCGAGAGAGACACAGGGACCGAGAGAGAGACACAGGGACCGAGAGAGAGACAGGGACCGAGAGAGACACAGGGACCGAGAGAGACACAGGGACCGAGAGAAACACAGGGACCGAGAGTGAGACACAGGGACCGAGAGTGATACAGGGACCGAGAGAGAGACAGGGACCGAGAGAGAGACACAGGGACATCGAGAGAGAGACTCAGGGACGGAGAGAGAGACACAGGACCGAGAGAGACACAGGGACCGAGAGAGAGACACAGGGACCGAGATAGACACAGGGACCGAGAGAGACACAGGGACCAAGTGAGACACAGGGACCAAGTGAGACACAGGGACCGAGACAGAGACACAGGGACCGAGAGAGACACAGCGACCGAGAGAGAGACAGGGACCGAGAGAGAGACAGGGACCGAGAAAGACACAGGGACCGAGAGAGACACAGGTACCGAGCGAGAGACAGGGACCGAGTGAGAGACAGGGACCGAGAGAGAGACACAGGGACTGAGAGAGAGACAAAGACCGAGAGAGAGACACAGGGACCGAGTGAGAGACAGGGAACGCGAGAGAGACACAGGGACCGAGAGAGACACAGGGACCGAGAGAGAGACACAGGGACTGAGAGAGGGACACAGGGACCGAGAGAGACACAGGGACCGAGAGAGAGACACAGGGTCCGACAGAGAGACACAGGGACCGAGAGAGAGACACAGGGACCGAGAGAGAGACAGGGACCGAGAGAGAGACACAGGTACCGAGCGAGAGACCGGGACCGAGTTAGAGACAGGGACCGAGAGAGAGACACAGGGACCGAGAGAGAGACATAGGGACCGAGTGAGAGACAGGGAACGAGAGAGAGACACAGGGACCGAGAGAGACACAGGGACAGAGAGAGAGACACAGGGACTGAGAGAGGGACACAGGGACCGAGAGAGACACGGGGACCGAGAGAGAGACACAGGGACCGAGAGAGAGACACAGGGACTGAGAGAGGGACACAGAGACCGAGAGAGACACAGGGACCGAGAGAGACACAGGGACCGAGAGAGAGAGACACAGGGACCGAGAGAGACACAGGGACCGAGAGAGACACACAGGGACCGAGATAGACACAGGGACCGAGAGAGAGACACAGGGACCGAGAGAGAGACACAGGGACCGAGAGAGAGACACAGGGACCGTGAAAGAGACAGGGACCGAGAGAGACACAGGGACCGAGAGAGACACAGGGACCGAGAGGGACACAGGGACCGAGAGAGAGACACAGGGACCGAGAGAGAGACACAGGGACTGAGAGAGAGGCACCGGGACCGAGAAAGAGACAGGGACCGAGAGAGACACAGGGACCGAGAGAGACACAGGGACCGAGAGAGAGACACAGGGACCGAGAGAGAGACACAGGGACCGAGAGAGAGACACAGGGACCGAGAGAGAGACACAGGGACCGAGAGAGACACAGGGACCGAGAGAAACACAGGGACCGAGAGTGAGACACAGGGACCGAGAGAGATACAGGGACCGTGAGAGAGACAGGGACCGAGAGAGAGACACAGGGAGATCGAGAGAGTCACAGGGACCGAGAGAGACACAGGGACCGAGATAGAGACACAGGTACCGAGAGAGACACAGGGACCGAGAGAGAGACACAGGGACCGAGATAGACACAGGGACCGAGAGAGAGACACAGGTACCGAGAGAGAGACAGAGGGACCGAGAGAGACACAGGGACCGAGAGAGACACAGGGACCAAGTGAGACACAAGGACCGAGAGAGAGACAGGGACCGAGAGAGAGACACAGGTACCGAGCGAGAGACAGGGACCGAGTGAGAGACAGGGAACGAGAGAGAGACACAGGGACAGAGAGAGAGATACAGGGACCGAGAGAGAGACACAGGGACCGAGAGAGAGACAGGGACCGAGAGAGACACAGGGACCGAGTGAGACACAGGGACCGAGAGAGACACAGGGACCGAGAGAGAGACACAGGGACCGAGAGAGAGACACAGGGACCGAGAGAGAGACACAGGGACCGAGAGAGAGACACAGGGACCGAGAGAGAGACACAGGGACCGAGAGAGACACAGGGACCGAGAGAAACACAGGGACCGAGAGTGAGACACAGGGACCGAGAGAGATACAGGGACCGTGAGAGAGACAGGGACCGAGAGAGAGACACAGGGAGATCGAGAGAGTCACAGGGACCGAGAGAGACACAGGGACCGAGAGAGAGACACAGGGACTGAGAGAGAGACACAGGACCGAGAGAGACACAGGGACCGAGAGAGAGACACAGGGACCGAGAGAGACACAGGGACCGAGAGAGGCACAGGGACCGAGAGAGACACAGGGACCAAGTGAGACACAGGGACCGAGACAGAGACACAGGGTCCGAGAGAGACACAGGTACCGAGAGAGGCACAGGGACCGAGAGAGGCACAGGGACCAAGTGAGACAGAGCGAACGAGAGAGAGACAGGGACCGAGAGAGATACACACGGAGCGCGAGAGAGACACAGGGACCGAGAGAGACACAGGGTCCATGTGAGAGACACAGGGACCGAGAGAGACACAGGGACCGAGAGAGAGACACAGGGAGCGCAAGAGAGTCACAGGGACCGAGAGAGACACAGGGTCCATGTGAGAGACACAGGGACCGAGAGAGACACAGGGACCGAGAGAGAGACACAGGGACCGAGAGAGACACAGGGACCGAGAGAGACACAGGGACCGAGAGAAACACAGGGACCGAGAGTGAGACACAGGGACCGAGAGAGATACAGGGACCGAGAGAGAGACAGGGACCGAGAGAGAGACACAGGGACATCGAGAGAGAGACACAGGGACGGAGAGAGAGACACAGGACGGAGAGAGACACAGGGACCGAGAGAGAGACTCAGGGACCGAGAGAGACACAGGGACCGAGAGAGACACAGGGACCAAGTGAGACACAGGGACCGAGTGAGACACAGGGACCGAGACAGAGACACAGGGACCGAGAGAGACACAGCGACCGAGAGAGAGACAGGGACCGAGAGAGAGACACAGGGACCGAGAGAGAGACAGGGACCGAGAGAGACACAGGGACCGAGAGAGACACAGGGACTGAGTGAGAGACACAGGGTCCGAGAGAGTGATAGGGACCGAGAGAGAGACTCAGGGACAGAGAGAGAGACAGGGACCGAGAGGGACACAGGGAACGAGAGAGAGACACAGGGACCAAGAGAGACACAGGGACCGAGAGAGAGACACAGGGACCGAGAGAGAGACAGGGACCGAGAGAGAGACAGGGACCGGTAGAGACACAGGGACCGAGTGAGAAAAAGGAAAGAGGGAGTGACAGGTACCGAGAGAGACACAGGGACCGAGAGAGACACAGGGACCGAGAGAGACACAGGGACCGAGAGAGACACAGGGACCGAGAGAGTGACACAGGGACCGAGAGAGACACAGGGACCGAGAGAGACACAGGGTCCGATAGAGACTCAGGGACCAAGGGAGACACAGGGACCGAGAGAGACACAGGGACCGAGTGAGAGACAGGGACCGAGAGAGAGACAGGGTCCGAGAGAGAGACAGGGACCGAGAGAGAGACACAGGGACTGAGAGAGAGACAGGGACCGACAGAGAGACACAGGGACCGAGTGAGAGACAGGGAACGAGAGAGAGACACAGGGACCGACAGAGAGACACAGGGACTGAGAGAGAGACAGGGACCGACAGAGAGACACAGGGACCGAGTGAGAGACAGGGAACGAGAGAGAGACACAGGGACCGACAGAGAGACACAGGGACCGAGAGAGAGACACAGGGACCGAGAGAGAGACAGGGACCGAGAGAGAGACACAGGGACTGAGAGAGAGGCACCGGGACCGAGAAAGAGACTGGGACCGAGAGAGACACAGGGACCGAGAGAGACACAGGGACCGAGAGAGAGACACAGGGACCGAGAGAGAGACAGGGACCGAGAGAGAGACACAGGGACCGAGTGAGAGACAGGGACCGAGAGAGAGACACAGGGACCGAGAGAGAGACAGGGACCGAGAGAGAGACACAGGGACCGAGTGAGAGACAGGGTCCGAGAGAGAGACACAGGGACTGAGAGAGAAACAGGGTCCGAGAGAGAGACACAGGGACTGAGAGAGAAACAGGGTCCGAGAGAGAGACACAGGGACTGAGAGAGGGACACAGGGACCGAGAGAGACACAGGGACCGAGAGAGACACAGGTACCGAGAGAGTGACACAGGGAACGAGAGAGAGACACAGGGACCGAGAGAGAAACAGGGTCCGAGAGAGAGACACAGGGACTGAGAGAGGGACACAGGGACCGAGAGAGACACAGGGACCGAGAGAGACACAGGTACCGAGAGAGTGACACAGGGAACGAGAGAGAGACACAGGGACCGAGAGAGAGACACAGGGACCGAGAGAGAGACACAGGGACCGAGAGAGACACAGGGACCGAGAGAGAGACACAGTGACCGAGAGAGACACAGGGACCGAGAGAGAGACACAGGGACTTAGAGAGAGACACAGGGACCGAGAGAGAGAAACAGGGACCGAGAGAGAGACAGGGACCGAGAGAGAGACACTGGGACCGAGAAAGAGACAGGGACCGAGAGAGAGACACAGGTACCGAGCGAGAGACTGGGACCGAGTGAGAGACAGGGACCGAGAGAGAGACACAGGGACCGAGAGAGAGACAGGGACCGAGAGAGAGACACAGGGACCGAGTGAGAGACAGGGACCGAGAGAGAGAGACACAGGTACCGAGCGAGAGACAGGGACCGAGCGAGAGACAGGGACCGAGAGAGAGACACAGGGACCGAGTGAGAGACACAGGGACTGAGAGAGGGACACAGGGACCGAGAGAGACACAGGGACCGAGAGAGACACAGGGACCGAGAGAGAGACACAGGGACCGAGATAGACACAGGGACCGAGAGAGAGACACAGGGACCGAGAGAGAGACACAGGGACCGAGAGAGAGACACAGTGACCGAGAGAGACACAGGGACAGAGAGAGAGACACAGGGACTTAGAGAGAGACACAGGGACCGAGAGAGACACAGGGACCGAGAGAGACACAGGGACCGAGAGAGAGACACAGGGACCGAGAGAGAGTCAGGGACCGAGAGAGAGACACAGGGACCGAGAAAGAGACAGGTACCGAGCGAGAGACAGGGACCGAGTGAGAGACAGGGACCGAGAGAGAGACAGAGGGACCGAGAGAGAGACAGAGGGACCGAGAGAGAGACACAGGGACCGAGAGAGAGACACAGGGACCGAGAGAGACACAGGGACCGAGAGAGACACAGGGATCGAGAGAGACACAGGGACCGAGAGAGAGACACAGGGACCGAGAGAGACACAGGGACCGAGAGAGACACTGGGACCGAGAGAGACACAGGGATCGAGAGAGACACAGGGACCGAGAGAGAGACACAGGGACCGAGAGAGACACAGGGACCGAGAGAGACACAGGGATCGAGAGAGACACAGGGACCGAGAGAGAGACACGGGGACCGAGATAGAGACACAGCGACCGAGAGAGAGAGACAGGGACCGAGAGAGACACAGGGCCGAGAGAGACACAGGGACCGAGAGAGAGACACAGGGACCGAGAGAGAGACACAGGGCCGAGAGAGACACAGGGACCGAGAGAGAGACACAGGGACCGAGAGAGCCACAGGGACCGAGAGAGAGAGACAGGGACCGAGAGAGACACAGGGACCGTGAGAGACACAGGGACCGAGAGAGACACAGGGACCGAGAGAGAGACACAGGGCCGAGAGAGACACAGGGACCGAGAGAGAGACACAGGGACCGAGAGAGAGACACAGGGACCGAGAGAGCCACAGGGACCGAGAGAGAGAGACAGGGACCGAGAGAGACACAGGGACCGAGAGAGCCACAGGGACCAAGAGAGAGACAGAGGGACCGAGAGAGAGACAGAGGGACCGTTAGAGACACAGTGACCGAAAGAGAGACACAGGGACAGAGAGAGAGATACAGGGACCGAGAGAGACACAGGGACCGAGTGGAACTCAGGGACCGAGAGAGACACAGGGACCGAAAGAGAGACACAGGGACAGAGAGAGAGATACAGGGACCGAGAGAGAGACACAGGGACCGAGAGAGACACAGGGACCGAGTGAGATACAGGGTCCATGTGAGAGACACAGGGACCGAGAGAGACACAGGGACCGAGAGAAACACAGGGACCGAGAGAGAGACACAGGGACTGAGAGAGGGACACAGGGACCGAGAGAGACACAGGGACCGAGAGAGACACAGGGACCGAGAGAGACACAGGGACCGAGAGAAACACAGGGACCGAGTGAGACACAGGGACCGAGAGAGACACAGGGACCGAGAGAGACACAGGGACCGAGAGAAACACAGGGACCGAGAGTGAGACACAGGGACCAAGAGAGATACAGGGACCGAGAGAGAGACAGGGACCGAGAGAGAGACACAGGGACATCGAGAGAGACACAGGGACCGAGAGAGACACAGGGACCGAGAGAGAGACACAGGGACGGAGAGAGAGACACAGGACCGCGAGAGACACAGGGACCGAGAGAGAGACTCAGGGACCGAGAGAGACACAGGGACCGAGAGAGGCACAGGGACCGAGAGAGACACAGGGACCGAGAGAGACACAGGGACCGAGAGCGAGACAGGGACCGAGAGAGTGACAGGGACCGAGAGAGACACAGGGACCAAGAGAGACACAGGGACCGAGAGAGACACAGGGACCGAGAGAGTGACGCAGGGACCGAGAGAGACACAGGGACCGAGAGAGACACAGGGTCCGATAGAGACTCAGGGACCAAGGGAGACACAGGGACCGAGAGAGACACAGGGACCGAGAGAGAGACACAGGGACCGAGAGTGAGACACAGGGACCGAGAGTGAGACACAGGGACCGAGAGAGACACAGGGAACGAGAGAGAGAGTCACAGGGACCGAGAGAGACGCAGGGACCGAGAGAGAGACACAGTGACCGAGAGAGACACAGGGACCGAGAGAGAGACACAGGGACCGAGAAAGAGACAGGGACCGAGAGAGAGACACAGGTACCGAGCGAGAGACAGGGACCGAGAGCGAGACACAGGGACCGAGAGAGAGACACAGGGACCGAGAGAGACACAGGGAACGAGAGAGAGAGTCACAGGGACCGAGAGAGACGCAGGGACCGAGAGAGAGACACAGTGACCGAGAGACAGACAGAGGGACCGAGAGAGAGACAGAGGGACCGAGAGAGAGACAGAGGGACCGAGAGAGAGACAGGGACAAACGGAGAGAGATACAGGTACCGAGAGAGACACAGGGACCGAGAGAGACACAGGGACCGAGAGAGAGACACAGGGACTGAGAGAGAGGCACCGGGACCGAGAGAGACCCAGGGACCGAGAGAGACACAGGGACCGAGAGAGACACAGGGACCGAGAGAGAGACACAGGGACCGAGAAAGAGACAGGGACCGAGAGAGAGACACAGGTACCGAGCGAGAGACAGGGACCCAGTGAGAGACAGGGACCGAGAGAGAGACACAGGGACCGAGATAGAGACACAGGGACCGAGTGAGAGACACAGGGACCGAGTGAGAGACAGGGAACGAGAGAGAGACACAGGGACCGAGAGAGGCACAGGGACCGAGAGAGACACAGGGACCGAGAGAGACACAGGGACCGAAAGAGACACAGGGACTGAGAGGGACACAGGGACCGAGAGAGACACAGGGACCGAGAGAGACACAGGGACCGAGAGAGAGACAGGGACCGAGAGAGAGACACAGGGACCGAGAGAGACACAGGGACCGAGTGAGACACAGGGACCGAGAGAGAGACACAGGGACTGAGAGAGAGACACAGGGACCGAGAGAGAGACACAGGGACCGAGAGAGACACAGGGACCGAGAGAGAGACACAGGGACTGAGAGAGAGACAGGGACCGAGAAAGAGACAGGGACCGAGAGAGAGACACTGGTACCGAGCGAGAGTCAGGGACCGAGTGAGAGACAGTGACCGAGAGAGACACAGGGACCGAGAGAGAGACACAGGGACCGAGAGAGGCACAGGGACCGAGAGAGCGAGACACAGGGAACGAGAGAGACACAGGGACCGAGAGAGACACAGGGACCAAGTGAGACACAGGGACCAAGTGAGACACAGGGACCGAGACAGAGACACAGGGACCGAGAGAGACACAGCGACCGAGAGAGAGACAGGGACCGAGAGAGAGACACAGGGACCGAGAGAGAGACAGGGACCGAGAGAGACACAGGGACCGAGAGAGACACAGGGACCGAGAGAGAGACAGGGACCGAGAGAGAGACAGGGACCGGTAGAGACACAGGGACCGAGTGAGAGACAGGGAACGAGAGAGAGACACAGGGACCGACAGAGAGACACAGGGACCGAGAGAGAGACACAGGGACCGAGAGAGAGACAGGGACCGAGAGAGAGACACAGGGACTGAGAGAGAGGCACCGGGACCGAGAAAGAGACTGGGACCGAGAGAGACACAGGGACCGAGAGAGACACAGGGACCGAGAGAGAGACACAGGGACCGAGAGAGAGACAGGGACCGAGAGAGAGACACAGGGACCGAGTGAGAGACAGGGACCGAGAGAGAGACACAGGGACCGAGAGAGAGACAGGGACCGAGAGAGAGACACAGGGACCGAGTGAGAGACAGGGAACGAGAGAGAGACACAGGGACCGAGAGAGAAACAGGGTCCGAGAGAGAGACACAGGGACTGAGAGAGGGACACAGGGACCGAGAGAGACACAGGGACCGAGAGAGACACAGGTACCGAGAGAGTGACACAGGGAACGAGAGAGAGACACAGGGACCGAGAGAGAGACACAGGGACCGAGAGAGAGACACAGGGACCGAGAGAGACACAGGGACCGAGAGAGAGACACAGTGACCGAGAGAGACACAGGGACCGAGAGAGAGACACAGGGACTTAGAGAGAGACACAGGGACCGAGAGAGAGACACAGGGACCGAGAGAGAGACAGGGACCGAGAGAGAGACACTGGGACCGAGAAAGAGACAGGGACCGAGAGAGATACACAGGTACCGAGCGAGAGACTGGGACCGAGTGAGAGACAGGGACCGAGAGAGAGACACAGGGACCGAGAGAGAGACAGGGACCGAGAGAGAGACACAGGGACCGAGTGAGAGACAGGGACCGAGAGAGAGAGACACAGGTACCGAGCGAGAGACAGGGACCGAGCGAGAGACAGGGACCGAGAGAGAGACACAGGGATAGAGAGAGAGACAGGGACCGAGAGAGAGACACAGGGACCGAGTGAGAGACACAGGGACTGAGAGAGGGACACAGGGACCGAGAGAGACACAGGGACCGAGAGAGACACAGGGACCGAGAGAGAGACACAGGGACCGAGATAGACACAGGGACCGAGAGAGAGACACAGGGACCGAGAGAGAGACACAGGGACCGAGAGAGAGACACAGTGACCGAGAGAGACACAGGGACAGAGAGAGAGACACAGGGACTTAGAGAGAGACACAGGGACCGAGAGAGACACAGGGACCGAGAGAGACACAGGGACCGAGAGAGAGACACAGGGACCGAGAGAGAGTCAGGGACCGAGAGAGAGACACAGGGACCGAGAAAGAGACAGGTACCGAGCGAGAGACAGGGACCGAGTGAGAGACAGGGACCGAGAGAGAGACATAGGGACCGAGAGAGAGACAGAGGGACCGAGAGAGAGACAGAGGGACCGAGAGAGAGACACAGGGACCGAGAGAGAGACACAGGGACCGAGAGAGACACAGGGACCGAGAGAGACACAGGGATCGAGAGAGACACAGGGACCGAGAGAGAGACACAGGGACCGAGAGAGACACAGGGACCGAGAGAGACACAGGGACCGAGAGAGACACAGGGATCGAGAGAGACACAGGGACCGAGAGAGAGACACAGGGACCGAGAGAGACACAGGGACCGAGAGAGAGACACGGGGACCAAGAGAGAGACACAGGGACCGAGAGAGACACAGGGACCGAGAGAGAGACACAGGGACCGATAGAGACACAGCGACCGAGAGAGAGAGACAGGGACCGAGAGAGACACAGGGCCGAGAGAGACACAGGGACCGAGAGAGAGACACGGGGACCGAGATAGAGACACAGCGACCGAGAGAGAGAGACAGGGACCGAGAGAGACACAGGGACCGAGAGAGCCACAGGGACCGAGAGAGAGAGACAGGGACCGAGAGAGACACAGGGACCGTGAGAGACACAGGGACCGAGAGAGACACAGGGACCGAGAGAGAGACACAGGGCCGAGAGAGACACAGGGACCGAGAGAGAGACACAGGGACCGAGAGAGAGACACAGGGACCGAGAGAGCCACAGGGACCGAGAGAGAGAGACAGGGACCGAGAGAGACACAGGGACCGAGAGAGCCACAGGGACCAAGAGAGAGACAGAGGGACCGAGAGAGAGACAGAGGGACCGTTAGAGACACAGTGACCGAAAGAGAGACACAGGGACAGAGAGAGAGATACAGGGACCGAGAGAGACACAGGGACCGAGTGGAACACAGGGACCGAGAGAGACACAGGGACCGAAAGAGAGACACAGGGACAGAGAGAGAGATACAGGGACCGAGAGAGAGACACAGGGACCGAGAGAGACACAGGGACCGAGTGAGATACAGGGTCCATGTGAGAGACACAGGGACCGAGAGAGACACAGGGACCGAGAGAAACACAGGGACCGAGAGAGAGACACAGGGACTGAGAGAGGGACACAGGGACCGAGAGAGACACAGGGACCGAGAGAGACACAGGGACCGAGAGAGACACAGGGACCGAGAGAAACACAGGGACCGAGTGAGACACAGGGACCGAGAGAGACACAGGGACCGAGAGAGACACAGGGACCGAGAGAAACACAGGGACCGAGAGTGAGACACAGGGACCAAGAGAGATACAGGGACCGAGAGAGAGACAGGGACCGAGAGAGAGACACAGGGACATCGAGAGAGACACAGGGACCGAGAGAGACACAGGGACCGAGAGAGAGACACAGGGACGGAGAGAGAGACACAGGACCGCGAGAGACACAGGGACCGAGAGAGAGACTCAGGGACCGAGAGAGACACAGGGACCGAGAGAGGCACAGGGACCGAGAGAGACACAGGGACCGAGAGAGACACAGGGACCGAGAGCGAGACAGGGACCGAGAGAGTGACAGGGACCGAGAGAGACACAGGGACCAAGAGAGACACAGGGACCGAGAGAGACACAGGGACCGAGAGAGTGACGCAGGGACCGAGAGAGACACAGGGACCGAGAGAGACACAGGGTCCGATAGAGACTCAGGGACCAAGGGAGACACAGGGACCGAGAGAGACACAGGGACCGAGAGAGAGACACAGGGACCGAGAGTGAGACACAGGGACCGAGAGTGAGACACAGGGACCGAGAGAGACACAGGGAACGAGAGAGAGAGTCACAGGGACCGAGAGAGACGCAGGGACCGAGAGAGAGACACAGTGACCGAGAGAGACACAGGGACCGAGAGAGAGACACAGGGACCGAGAAAGAGACAGGGACCGAGAGAGAGACACAGGTACCGAGCGAGAGACAGGGACCGAGAGAGAGACACAGGGACCGAGAGAGAGACACAGGGACCGAGAGAGACACAGGGAACGAGAGAGAGAGTCACAGGGACCGAGAGAGACGCAGGGACCGAGAGAGAGACACAGTGACCGAGAGACAGACAGAGGGACCGAGAGAGAGACAGAGGGACCGAGAGAGAGACAGAGGGACCGAGAGAGAGACAGGGACAAACGGAGAGAGATACAGGTACCGAGAGAGACACAGGGACCGAGAGAGACACAGGGACCGAGAGAGAGACACAGGGACTGAGAGAGAGGCACCGGGACCGAGAGAGACCCAGGGACCGAGAGAGACACAGGGACCGAGAGAGACACAGGGACCGAGAGAGAGACACAGGGACCGAGAAAGAGACAGGGACCGAGAGAGAGACACAGGTACCGAGCGAGAGACAGGGACCCAGTGAGAGACAGGGACCGAGAGAGAGACACAGGGACCGAGATAGAGACACAGGGACCGAGTGAGAGACACAGGGACCGAGTGAGAGACAGGGAACGAGAGAGAGACACAGGGACCGAGAGAGGCACAGGGACCGAGAGAGAACAGGGACCGAGAGAGACACAGGGACCGAAAGAGACACAGGGACTGAGAGGGACACAGGGACCGAGAGAGACACAGGGACCGAGAGAGACACAGGGACCGAGAGAGAGACTCAGGGACTTAGAGAGAGACACAGGGACCGAGAGAGACACAGGGACCGAGTGAGACACAGGGACCGAGAGAGAGACACAGGGACTGAGAGAGAGACACAGGGACCGAGAGAGAGACACAGGGACCGAGAGAGACACAGGGACCGAGAGAGAGACACAGGGACTGAGAGAGAGACAGGGACCGAGAAAGAGACAGGGACCGAGAGAGAGACACTGGTACCGAGCGAGAGTCAGGGACCGAGTGAGAGACAGTGACCGAGAGAGACACAGGGACCGAGAGAGAGACACAGGGACCGAGAGAGGCACAGGGACCGAGAGAGCGAGACACAGGGAACGAGAGAGACACAGGGACCGAGAGAGACACAGGGACCAAGTGAGACACAGGGACCAAGTGAGACACAGGGACCGAGACAGAGACACAGGGACCGAGAGAGACACAGCGACCGAGAGAGAGACAGGGACCGAGAGAGAGACACAGGGACCGAGAGAGAGACAGGGACCGAGAGAGACACAGGGACCGAGAGAGACACAGGGACCGAGAGAGAGACAGGGACCGAGAGAGAGACAGGGACCGGTAGAGACACAGGGACCGAGTGAGAGAAAGGGAACGAGAGAGTGACAGGGACCGAGAGAGACACAGGGACCGAGAGAGACACAGGTACCGAGAGAGACACAGGTACCGAGAGAGACACAGGGACCGAGAGAGTGACACAGGGACCGAGAGAGACACAGGGACCGAGAGAGACACAGGGTCCGATAGAGACTCAGGGACCAAGGGAGACACAGGGACCGAGAGAGACACAGGGACCGAGTGAGAGACAGGGACCGAGAGAGATAGGGTCCGAGAGAGAGACACAGGGACCGAGAGAGAGACAGGGACCGAGAGAGAGACACAGGTACCGAGCGAGAGACAGGGACCGAGAGAGAGACACAGGGACCGAGAGAGAGACAGGGACCGAGAGAGAGACACAGGGACCGAGAGAGAGACAGGGACCGAGAGAGAGACACAGGGACCGAGTGAGAGACAGGGAACGAGAGAGAGACACAGGGACCGAGAGAGACACAGGGACCGAGAGAGAGACACAGGGACTGAGAGAGGGACACAGGGACCGAGAGAGACACAGGGACCGAGAGAGAGACACAGGGACCGAGAGAGAGACACAGGGACCGAGAGAGAGACACAGGGACTGAGAGAGACACAGGGACCGAGAGAGAGACACAGGGACCGAGAGAGAGACACAGGGACCGAGAGAGAGACACAGGGACCGACAGAGAGACACAGGGACCGAGAGAGAGACAGGGACCGAGAGAGAGACACAGGGACTGAGAGAGAGACAGAGGGACCGAGAGAGAGACACAGGGACCGAGAGAGAGACAGGGACCGAGAGAGAGACACAGGTACCGAGCGAGAGACAGGGACCGAGAGAGAGACTCAGGGACCGAGAGAGACACAGGGACCGAGAGAGAGACAGGGACCGAGAGAGAGACTCAGGGACCGAGAGAGACACAGGGACCGAGAGAGAGACAGGGACCGAGAGAGAGACACAGGGACCAAGATAGACACAGGGACCGAGAGAGAGACACAGGGACCGACAGAGAGACACAGGGACCGAGAGAGAGACAGGGACCGAGAGAGAGACACAGGGACTGAGAGAGAGACAGAGGGACCGAGAGAGAGACAGGGACCGAGAGAGAGACACAGGGACCGAGAGAGAGACAGGGACCGAGAGAGAGACACAGGTACCGAGCGAGAGACAGGGACCGAGTGACAGACAGAGACCGAGAGAGAGACACAGGGACCGAGAGAGAGACAGGGACCGAGAGAGAGACAGGGACCGAGAGAGAGACACAGGGACCGAGAGAGAGACAGGGACCGAGAGAGAGACACAGGTACCGAGCGAGAGACAGGGACCGAGTGAGAGACAGAGACCGAGAGAGAGACACAGGGACCGAGTGAGAGACAGAGACCGAGAGAGAGACACAGGGACCGAGAGAGAGACAGGGACCGAGAGAGAGACAGGGACCGAGAGAGAGACACAGGGACCGAGTGAGAGACAGAGACCGAGAGAGAGACACAGGGACCGAGAGAGAGACAGGGAACGAGAGAGAGACACAGGGACCGAGAGAGACACAGGGACCGAGAGAGAGACACAGGGACTGAGAGAGGGACACAGGGACCGAGAGAGACACAGGGACCGAGAAAGAGACACAGGGACCGAGAGAGAGACACAGGGACCGAGAGAGAGACACAGGGACTGAGAGAGACACAGGGACCGAGAGAGAGACACAGGGACCGAGAGAGACACAGGGACAAACAGAGTGAGACACAGGGACCGAGAGAGACACAGGGACCGAGAGAGACACAGGGATCGAGAGAGACACAGGGACCGAGAGAGAGATACAGGGACCGAGAGAGAGACACGGGGACCGAGAGAGAGATACAGGGACCGAGAGAGAGAGACAGGGACCGAGAGAGACACAGGGCCGAGAGAGACACAGGGACCGAGAGAAAGACACAGGGACCGAGAGAGCCACAGGGACCGAGAGAGAGAGACAGGGACCGAGAGAGACACAGGGACCGAGAGAGACACAGGGACCGAGAGAGACACAGGGACCGAGAGAGAGACACAGGGCCGAGAGAGACACAGGGACCGAGAGAGAGACACAGGGACCGAGAGAGAGACACAGGGACCGAGAGAGCCACAGGGACCGAGAGAGAGAGACAGGGACCGAGAGAGACACAGGGACCGAGAGAGCCACAGGGACCAAGAGAGAGACAGAGGGACCGAGAGAGAGACAGAGGGACCGTTAGAGACACAGTGACCGAAAGAGAGACACAGGGACAGAGAGAGAGATACAGGGACCGAGAGAGACACAGGGACCGAGTGGAACACAGGGACCGAGAGAGCCACAGGGACCGAGAGAGAGACACAGGGACCGAGAGAGACACAGGGACCGAGTGAGATACAGGGTCCATGTGAGAGACACAGGGACCGAGAGAGACACAGGGACTGAGAGAGGGACACAGGGACCGAGAGAGACACAGGGACCGAGAGAGACACAGGGACCGAGAGAGACACAGGGACCGAGAGAGAGACACAGGGACCGAGAGAGACACAGGGACCGAGAGAGACACAGGGACCGAGAGAGAGACACAGGGACCGAGAAAGAGACAGGGACCGAATGAGAGACAGGGACCGAGTGAGAGACACAGGGACCGAGAGAGAGACAGAGACCGAGAGAGACACAGGGACCGAGAGAGAGACACAGGGACCGAGAGAGACACAGGGACCGAGAGAGAGACACAGGGACCGAGAGAGACACAGGGACCGAGAGAGAGACACAGGGACCGAGATAGACACAGGGACCGAGAGAGAGACACAGGGACCGAGAGAGACACAGGGACCGAGAGAGAGACACAGGGACCGAGAGAGACACAGGGACCGAGAGAGAGACACAGGGACCGAGAGAGACACAGGTACCGAGAGAGAGACAGAGGGACCGAGAGAGACACAGGGACCGAGAGAGAGACAGGGACCGAGAGAGAGACACAGGGACTGAGAGAGAGGCACCGGGACCGAGAGAGACACAGGGACCGAGAGAGAGACACAGGGACCGAGAGAGAGACACAGGGACCGAGAGAGACACAGGGACCGAGAGAGAGACAGGGACCGAGAGAGAGACACAGGGACCGAGAAAGAGACAGGGACCGAGAGAGAGACACAGGGACCGAGAAAGAGACAGGGACCCAGTGAGAGACAGGGACCGAGAGAGAGACACAGGGACCGAGAGAGAGACAGGGACCGAGAGAGAGACACAGGGACCGAGTGAGAGACAGGGAACGAGAGAGAGACACAGGGACCGAGAGAGACTCAGGGACCGAGAGAGAGACACAGGGACTGAGAGAGGGACACAGGGACCGAGAGAGACACAGGGACCGAGAGAGACACAGGGACCGAGATAGACACAGGGACCGAGAGAGAGACACAGGGACCGAGAGAGACACAGGGACCGAGATAGACACAGGGACCGAGAGAGAGACACAGGGACCGAGAGAGAGACACAGGTACCGAGAGAGAGACAGAGGGACCGAGAGAGACACAGGGACCGAGAGAGAGACACAGGGACTGAGAGAGAGGCACCGGGACCGAGAGAGACACAGGGACCGAGAGAGACACAGGGACCGAGAGAGAGACACAGGGACCGAGAGAGACACAGGGACCGAGAGAGAGACACAGGGACCGAGAGAGAGACACAGGGACCGAGAGAGACACAGGGACCGAGAGAGAGACACAGGGACCGAGATAGACACAGGGACCGAGAGAGAGACACAGGGACCGAGAGAGAAACACAGGTACCGAGAGAGAGACAGAGGGACCGAGAGAGACACAGGGACCGAGAGAGAGACAGGGACCGAGAGAGAGACACAGGGACTGAGAGAGAGGCACCGGGACCGAGAGAGACACAGGGACTGAGAGAGACACAGGGACCGAGAGAGAGACACAGGGACTGAGAGAGACACAGGGACCGAGAGAGAGACACAGGGACTGAGAGAGAGGCACCGGGACCGAGAGAGACACAGGGACCGAGAGAGACACAGGGACCGAGAGAGAGACACAGGGACCGAGAGAGACACAGGGACCGAGAGAGAGACACAGGGACCGAGAGAGACACAGGGACCGAGAGAGAGACAGGGACCGAGAGAGAGACACAGGGACCGAGAAAGAGACAGGGACCGAGAGAGAGACACAGGGACCGAGTGAGAGACAGGGACCGAGAGAGAGACACAGGGACCGAGAGAGAGACAGGGACCGAGAGAGAGACACAGGGACCGAGTGAGAGACAGGGAACGAGAGAGAGACACAGGGACCGAGAGAGACACAGGGACCGAGAGAGAGACACAGGGACTGAGAGAGGGACACAGGGACCGAGAGAGACACAGGGACCGAGAGAGACACAGGGACCGAGAGAGAGACACAGGGACCGAGAGAGACACAGGGACCGAGAGAGAGACACAGGGACCGAGATAGACACAGGGACCGAGAGAGAGACACAGGGACCGAGAGAGAGACACAGGGACCGAGATAGACACAGGGACCGAGAGAGAGACACAGGGACCGAGAGAGAGACAGAGGGACCGAGAGAGACACAGGGACCGAGAGAGAGACAGGGACCGAGAGAGAGACACAGGGACTGAGAGAGAGGCACCGGGACCGAGAGAGACACAGGGACCGAGAGAGACACAGGGACCGAGAGAGACACAGGTACCGAGAGAGAGACACAGGACCGAGAGAGACACAGGGACCAAGAGAGAGACACAGGGACCGAGAGAGAGACAGGGACCGAGAGAGAGACACAGGGTCCGAGAAAGAGACACAGGGACCGAGAGAGAGACACAGGTACCGAGCGAGAGACAGGGACCGAGAGAGAGACACAGGGACCGAGAGAGAGACAGGGACCGAGAGAGAGACACAGGGACCGAGTGAGAGACAGGGAACGAGAGAGAGACCCAGGGACCGAGAGAGACACAGGGACCGAGAGAGAGACACAGGGACTGAGAGAGGGACACAGGGACCGAGAGAGACACAGGGACCGAGAGAGAGACACAGGGACCGAGAGAGACACAGGGACCGAGAGAGAGACACAGGGACCGAGATAGACACAGGGACCGAGAGAGAGACAGAGGGACCGAGAGAGAGACACAGGGACCGAGAGAGACACAGGGACCGAGAGAGAGACACAGGGACCGAGAGAGAGACAGGGACCGAGTGAGAGACACAGGGACTGGGAGAGAGGCACCGGGACCGAGAAAGAGACAGGGACCGAGAGAGACACAGGGACCGAGAGAGACACAGGGACCGAGAGAGAGACACAGGGACCGAGAGAGAGACACAGGGACCGAGAGAGACACCGGGACCGAGAGAGAGACACAGTGACCGAGAGAGACACAGGGACCGAGAGAGAGACACAGGGACTGAGAGAGAGACACAGGGACCGAGAGAGACACAGGGACCGAGAGAGAGACAGGGACCGAGAGAGAGACACAGGGACCGAGAGAGAGACAGGGACCGAGAGAGAGACACAGGGACCGAGAAAGAGACAGGGACCGAGAGAGAGACACAGGTACCGAGCGAGAGACAGGGACCGAGTGAGAGACAGGGACCGAGAGATAGACAGGGACCGAGAGAGAGACACAGGGACCGAGTGAGAGACAGGGAACGAGAGAGAGACACAGGGACCGAGAGAGGGACACAGGGACCGAGAGAGACACAGGGACCGAGAGAGACACAGGGACCGAGAGAGAGACACAGGGACCGAGAGAGACACAGGGACCGAGAGAGAGACACAGGGACCGAGATAGACACAGGGACCGAGAGAGAGACACAGGGACCGAGAGAGAGACACAGGTACCGAGAGAGAGACAGAGGGACCGAGAGAGACACAGGGACCGAGTGAGAGACAGGGACCGAGAGAGAGACACAGGGACTCAGATAGAGGCACCGGGACCGAGAGAGACACAGGGACCGAGAGAGACACAGGGACCGAGAGAGATACACAGGGACCGAGAGAGACACAGGGACCGAGAGAGAGACACAGGGACCGAGAGAGAGACACAGTGACCGAGAGAGAGACACAGGGACTTAGAGAGAGACACAGGGAACGAGAGAGACACAGGGACCGAGAGAGAGACACAGGGAGACTGAGAGTGAGAGAGAGAGAGACACTGAGAGAGAGAGAGAGACGGAGGGAGTGATAAAGAGAGAGTCAGACAGAAAGAGACCGAGGGAGAGTCAGAGAGAGTGAGAGAGACAGGTGGATAGAGAAACAGAGACAACAAGAGAGAGAGAGTGACAGAGAGACAGAGAGAGACAGAGAAAGAGACCGAGAGGGAGACTGAGAGAGAGAGAGAGAGAGAGTGAGACTGTGAAGAGAGAGAGAGACGAAAAGGCAGAGGGAGTGAGAGAGAGAGAGAGAGTGTGACAGAATGAGAGAGAGAGAGAGGGACAGAGAGAGAGAGAGACAGAGTGAGAGAGAGAGAGAATGAGACAGAGAGAGTGAGAGAGAGAAAGACAGACGAGAGAGACAGAGAGAGAGATAGTGACCGAGAGATAGAGTGACAGAGAGAGTGACATAGAGAGAGAGGGAGACAGAGTGATAGATTGAGAGAGAGAGAGACAGAGAGAGAGAGAGACAGAGGGAGAGAGAGAGATAGGGTGAGACAGAGAGAGAGAACAACAGAGAGGTAGTGACAGAGAGAGAGAGAGAGAGAGAGAGACAGAGGGAGAGAGAGAGATAGGGTGAGACAGAGAGAGAGAAAGACAGAGAGATAGTGACAGAGAGAGAGAGACAGGGACCAAGAGAGAGACAGAGAGAGAGGCAGAGACAGAGTGAAGGACAGTGAGAGAGAGAGAGAGAGAGACAGACAGAGAGAGATCGAGAGGGAGGGAGAGACAGAGTGTGTGAGAGAGAGAGAAGGAGACAGGGACAGAGAGAGGCAGAGAGAGAGAGAAACAGAAAGAGACAGAAGGAGAGAGAAAGAGAGACAGAGAGAGAGATAGAGACAGAGAGAGAGACAGAGAGAGTGAGGGATTAACAGAGGGAGAGACAGAGTGAGGGAGACAGAGAGGCAGAGTGTGTGAGAGAGAGAGAAGGAGACAGAGACAGAGAGAGGCAGAGAGTGAGAGAAACAGAAAGAGACAGAAGGAGAGAGAAAGAGAGACAGAGAGTGAGATAGAGACAGAGAGAGAGACAGAGTGAGGGATTAACAGAGGGAGAGACAGAGTGAGGGAGACAGAGAGGCAGAGGGAGAGAGAGAGGGAAACAGAGTGACAGAGAGAGAGAGAGAGAAAGACAGACTGAGGGAGAGAGACAGAGAGAGAGACAGGCAGAGAGAGACAGAGGGAGGGAGAGAGTTCGAGACAGAGACAGAGTCAGAGACAGAGAGGGAGAGTTGAGACAGAGGGAGAGAGAGAGAGACAGAGACAGAAAGACATACTGAGAGAGAGTGACAGAGAGAGAGACAGTGGGAGAGAGAGAGACAGAGAGAGAGACAGAGATAGAGGGACTGAGAGACAGAGGGAGTGAGAGAGAGAGAGAGCGAGACAGAGGGAGAGAGAGACAGAGATAGAGGGACTGAGAGACAGAGGGAGTGAGAGAGAGAGGGAGACAGAGGGGGAGAGAGAGACAGAGATAGAGAGATTGAGACAGAGAGAGGGAGAGAAAGACAGAGAGAGAGGGAGACAGAGGGAGAGAAAGCGACAGAGAGAGAGAGAGAGAGAGAAAGTCAAACTGAGAGAGAGTGACAGAGACAGAGACAGACTGAGAGAGAGAGAAAGAAAGGGAGAGAGAGAGACAGAGAGAGAGGGAGAGTGAGAAAGAGATAGAGAGGGAGTGAGACAGAGAGGGAGCGAGAGACAGAGAGACAGAGACAAGGAGAGAGAGAGAGAGTGACAGGGAGACAAAGACAAAGAGGGAGAGAGAGACAGAGAGAGAGATGGGGAGACACAGAGAGACAGACAGACAGACAGAGAGGCAGAGGGAGAGAGAGAGAGCGAGATAGACAGAGAGACAGAGAGAGAGACAGGGAGAGGGAGAGAGACAGAGGCAGAGAGAGAGAGTCAGAGAGTGACAGGGAGACAGAGTGAGAGAAAGAGAAACAGAGTGACAGACAGAGAGACAGAGAGACAGAGAGAGAGAGACAGAGAGAGAGACAGCGAGAGAGAGAGACAGCGACAGAGAGTGACAGAGAGGGAGAGAGACAGAGAGACAGAGAGAGAGAGAGACAGAGAGAGAGAAACAGAGAGAGAGAGACAGAGAGTGAGACATAGAGAGAAACAGAGAGAGAGAGAGAGCGAGAGAGAGGGAGAGAAAGAGAGACACAGGCAGAAAAACAGAGAGGCAGAGGGAGAGAGAGAGAGATACAGAGAGGGAGAGACAGACAGGCAGAGGCAGAGGGAGAGACAGAGAGAGAGAGAGAGACAGAGATAGAGACAGAGAGACAGACAGAGAGAGAGACAGACAGACAGAGAGACAGACAGACAGAGAGAGAGACAGAGACAAGGAGAGATAGAGTTGACAGAGAGACAGAGACAGAGAGATGAAGAGGCAGAGAGAGAGAGATGAGGGAGAGATTAACAGAGAGAGAGAGACAGAGGAGAACAGAGTGACAGAGAGAGACAGAGAGACAGAGGGAAAGACAGACTGAGAGAGAGAGACATAGAGAAAGAGAGAGAGAGACTGTGCGAGAGAGAGAGAGAGAGACAGCGAGAGAGAGAGAGAGACAGTGGCAGAGAGAGAGTGAGAGAGAGACAGCGACAGGGAGAGAGAAACAGCGGGAGAGGGAGAGAGAGAGAAAAACAGAATGACAGAGAGAGAGAGACAGAGGGAAAGTCAAAATGAGAGAGAGAGTGACAGAGAGAGGGGCAGACTGAGAGAGAGAGACAGAGAGAGAGAGAGAGACTGAGAGAGAGTAAGAGACAGATAGAGAGAGGGACAGCGGGAAATAGAGTGCGAGAGACAGAGGGAGAGAGTCAGAGAGCGTGAGGGAGAGAGGCAGAGACCGAGACAACGAGTGAGAGAGAGACAGAGAGAGTGGCAGAGAGAGAGAGAAGACAGAGAGAGAGAGAGAAGACAGAGAGAGAGAGACAGAGAGATAGAGAGGGAATAACAGAGAGAGCGAGAGAGATACAGAGAGACTGAGAGACAGAGAGACAGAGGGAGAGAGTGAGACAGAGTGACAGAGAGAGAGAGACAGAGAGGGAGAGTGACAGAGAGAGAGACAGAGAGAGAGGGAGACAGTGAGACAGAGAGAGAGGAACGCAGAGCGAGGGAGAGATAGACAGACAGAGAGGCAGAGGGAGAGAGAGACAGAGAGACAGAGGGAGAGAGAGACAGAGGCAGCGAGAGAGAGCGACAGAGTGAGAGTCAGAGAGTGTCAGGGAGACAATGTGAGAGAGACAGAAACAGAGACAGATAGAGAGAGAGAGAGAAACAGAGTGACAGACAGTGAGAGAGAGAGAGACAAAGAGAGAGAGACAGAGAGATAAAGACAGTATGAGAGAGAGATAGACAGGGAGTGAGTGAGAGAGAGAGACAGAGAGGGAGAGAGTCAGAGAGAGAGACAAGGAGAGAGAGAGAGTGACAACGAGACAGAGACAGAGAGGGATTAAGACAGAGAGAGAGATGGGGGAGAAACAGAGAGAGAGACAGAGGGAGGGGACAGAGAGAGAGACAGAGGGAGAGAGCATGAGGCAGAGAGGCAAAGACTGAGACAGAGAGAGAGACACACAGAGAGGGAGAACTGGAGACAAACAGAGACAGA
>NW_027649966.1:97500-120000 GCF_965287045.1 Carcharhinus amblyrhynchos
ATTGAATATAAAAGTAGGGAGGTCTTGCTGCAGCTGTATAGGGCATTGGTGAGGCCGCAGCTGGAGTACTGTGTGCAGTTTTGGTCGCCGTACTTACACAAGGATATTTTGGCCTTGGAGGGAGTGCAGAGGAGGTTTACTAGGCTGATGCCGGAGTTGAGGGGGTTGAGCTATGAGGACAGGCTGAATAAACTAGGCTTGTACTCGTTAGAGTTTAGAAGAATGAGGGGAGATCTCATTGAGACATATAAGATGATGAATGGGATGGATAGGATAGAGGTGGAGAGACTCTTCCCGCTCAGAAAGGACAGTAGGACTAGGGGGCACAGCCTCAAGATAAAGGGGGGGGCGGTTTAGAACGGAGTTGAGGAGGAACTTCTTCACTCAAAGGGTGGTGAATCTCTGGAATTCTCTGCCCGTTGAAGTGGTGGAGGCTGCCTCGCTAAATATTTTTAAGACACGGGTTGATGGGTTTTTGATAAGCGAGGGGATTAAGGGTTATGGGGAGAGGGCGGGAATGTGGAACTGAGCCACGACAGATCAGCCATGATCTTATTGAATGGCGGGGCAGGCTCGAAGGGCTAGATGGCCTACTCCTGCTCCTATTTCTTATGTTCTTATGTTCTCTGTGTCTCTGAGTCTCAGGGTTTCTGTGTCTCTGAATCTCTGTGTCTCTGTGCCTGTCTCTGTGTCTCTGAGTGTCTGAGTCTCGGTGTCCCTGAGTCTCGGTGTCTCCGTGTCTCTGCGTCTCGTATCTCGGTGTGTCTGAGTCTGTGCGTCTGTGAGTCTCAGTGTCTCTGTTTCTCTCGGTCTCTGAGGCTCTGTGTACCTGTGTCCATGTGTCTCTTCATCTCTGAGCCTCTGAGTCTCTGTGTCTCGGTTTCTCTGTGTCTCTGAGTCTCTGTGCCACTTCCCGCCAAGATACTAGTCCCCCTGGTATTTAAGTGCCACCCGTCCCTACTATAGAGGTCCCACCTACCCCTAAAGAGGTCCCAGTGATCTAGGAACCGAAATCCCTGCCCTCTACACCAGTCCCTCAGCCACGCATTCACCCTCCACCTCATTTCATTTCTTCCCTCATTCTCCCTTGGCACAGGCAGCAATCCTGGGAGACTTCAATTTCCCAAACATCGACTGGAATATCCCTAGGGTAAGGGGTTTGGATGGGGAGGAGTTTGTTAGATGTGTTCAGGAAGGTTTCCTGACGCAGTATGTGGAAAAGCCTACGAGGGGAGAGGCTGTACTTGACCTGGTACTGGCGAATGAACCAGGGCAGGTGATGGATCTTTCGATAGGAGAGCATCTTGGATATGGTGACCATAATTCTATCTCCTTCACAATTGCATTGGAATGAGATAGGATCAGGCAGGCTAGGAAGGTGTTTGTCTGGGGTAAGGGGAGATACGAAGAAGTCAGGAAGTTACTTGGACAAATAAACTGGAAGGAGGCGTTCTTAGGGAAAAGTACCGAAGGAAGGTGGCAGATATTCAAGGAATGTTTGTCTGGAGCTCTGAATGACAACGTTCCGATGAGACGAGGGGGTTTTGGTAGGTCACGGGAACCGTGGTGCACGAAGGCTGTGTTGAACCTAGTCAGGAAGAAAAGGAAGGTGTACAAGAGGTTCAGGGAACTAGGAGATGTTAAAGATCTTGAGGAGTATAAGGACTGTAGGAGGGAACTTAAAAGGGAAATTAGGAGAGCCAGAAGGGGTCATGAGAAGACCTTGGCGGGTAAGATTAAGGAGAATCCCAAGGCCTTCTATAAATATGTGAAAGGTAAAAGGATAAGAAGAGAAGGGATAGGACCTATAAAAGGTGAGGGGGGAAAGGTTTGTGTGGAACCAGAAGAAATGGCGGAGGTGCGTAACGAGTACTTCACCTCAGTATTCACGGTGGAAGCCGATCTGGGAGATTTTGTTATGGATTTGCAGCAGATGGAAAAGATTGAGTATGTGGATATTAAGGAGGAGGATGTGTTGGAACTTTTGAATTCTATCAAGATAGATAAGTCGCCGGGACCAGATGGGATGTACCCCAGGATACTGTGGGAGGCGAGGGAAGAGATTGCAGAGCCCCTGGCGATGATCTTTGCGTCGTCAATGGAGACGGGAGAGGTTCCGGAGGATTGGAGGATTGCGGATGTAGTTCCTATTTTTAAGAAAGGGAACAGAGATAGCCCGGGAAATTACCGACCGGTGAGTCTGACCTCAGTGGTTGGTAAGCTGATGGAGAGGCTTCTGAGGGACAAGATTTACGAACATTTGGAGAGGTTTGACATGATCAGGAATAGTCAACATGGATTTGTCAAGGGCAGGTCGTGCCTTACAAGCCTAGTTGAGTTCTTCGATAATGTGACTGAACACATTGACGAAGGAAGTGCCGTGGACGTAGTGTACATGGACTTCAGCAAGGCGTTTGATAAGGTCCCCCATGCAAGACTTCTTGAGAAGGTGAGAGGGCATGGGATCCAAGGGCCTTTGGCCTTGTGGATCCAGAACTGGCTTGCCTGCAGAAGGCAGAGAGTGGTTGTGGATGGGGCTTTTTCTGAATGGAGGTCAGTCACCAGCGGAGTGCCTCAAGGATCTGTTCTGGGACCCTTGTTGTTTGTCATTTTCATAAATGACCTGGATGAGGAAGTGGAGGGATGGGTAAGTAAGTTCGCTGATGACACGAAGGTCGGTGGTGTTGTGGATGGTCTGGAAGGATGGCAAAAGTTGCAGCAGGACATAGATAGGATGCAGGACTGGGCGGAGAAGTGGCAGATGGACTTCAGCGCAGATAAATGTGTAGTCGTCCATTTTGGCAGAACCAACGGGATGAACGAGTACACTATCAAGGGCAGAAGTCTGAGTAGTGTTGAGGAGCAGAAGGATCTTGGGGTCCGGGTCCACAGGACTCTTAAATCGGCCTCGCAGGTGGAGGAGGTGGTCAAGAAGGCGTATGGTGTACTGGCCTTCATTAATCGAGGGATTGAGTTTAGGAGTCGGGAGGTAATGCTGCAACTTTATAAGACCCTTGTCAGGCCTCATTTGGAGTACTGTGCGCAGTTCTGGTCGCCTCACTATAGGAAAGATGTAGAAGCTATTGAAAGGGTACAGAGGAGATTTACAAGGATGTTGCCTGGACTGGGAGGCATGCCTTATGAAGTTAGGTTGAGGGAGCTGGGACTCTTTTCCCTGGAGAGACGAAGGTTGAGAGGCGACCTGATAGAAGTTTACAAAATGTTGAGAGGAATAGATAGGGTGGACTCACAGAGGCTATTTCCCCGGTTTGAAATGGTCGCTACGAGAGGACACAGATTTAAGGTGCGGGGAGGGAGGTTCAGAAGTGATGTTAGGGGTAAGTTTTTCACTCAGAGGGTGGTGAGTGAATGGAATCGGCTGCCGTCAGTGGTGGTGGAGGCGAACTCGCTGGGGTCTTTTAAAAGACTTCTGGATGAGTATATGGGGTTTAATGAGATTGAGGGTTATAGATAGGTCTGTAGGTTGGTAGGTGATGATGTGATCGGCGCAACATGTGGGCTGAAGGGCCTGTTTGTGCTGTAGTGTTCTATGTTCTATGTAAGGTGGATTCCCCCCTAGTGTCCTAAGATGTCTTACTTAGGGGGATTGGACGAGCTAATTCTCCCCTTACTGTCCCAAGATGTGTGCGAGTGGTGGATTGACCAGGCTAAATTTCCTTTAGCGCCCCAAGATGTAGATGAGAGGAGAATTGGACATGTTAAAATCCCCTGAGTGTTCCAAGATGTGTAAGTTAGGTGAATTGGCCAGGCGAAATTGCCTCTTAGTGAACCAAAATGTGGAGGTTTGGTGGATTGGTCATGCTAAACTGCCCATTACTATCCCAAAATGTGGAGGTTTGGTGGATTGGCCATGCTAAACTGCCCATTACTATCCCAAAATGTGGAGGTTTGGTGGATTGGTCATGCTAAACTGCCCATTACTATCCCAAAATGTGGAGGTTTGGTGGATTGGTCATGCTAAACTGCCCATTACTATCCCAAAATGTGGAGGTTTGGTGGATTGGCCATGCTAAACTGCTCATTACTATCCCAAAATGTGGAGGTTTGGTGGATTGGCCATGCTAAACTGCTCATTGCTATCCCAAGATGCGTAAGTTAGGGGGATTGGCCATTCTAATTTGCCCCTAAGTGTCCCAAGGTGTGTAGTTTAGGTGGAATGGCCATGTTAAATTGCCCTTTAGTGTCCCAAATGGGCATGTTATGTGGATTGGCCTTGCTAAAATCATCTCAGTGTGCCAAGATGCTGAGACACAGAGAATCTGAGACACTGAGACGCAAAGACACTGAGACACAGAGACACTGAGACCCAGAGACGCAGAGACGCAGAGACACTGAGACCCAGAGACACTGAGACCCAGAGACGCAGAGACACTGAGACCCAGAGATGCAGAGACACTGAGACCCAGAGATGCAGAGACGCAGAGACACTGAGACGCAGAGACTCTGAGACGCAGAGACTCTGAGACGCAGAGACACTGAGACGCAGAGACACTGAGACGCAGAGACACTGAGACGCAGAGATGCAGAGACGCAGAGACACTGAGACGCAGAGATGCAGAGACGCAGAGACACTGAGACGCAGAGATGCAGAGACACTGAGACCCAGAGATGCAGAGACGCAGAGACACTGAGACGCAGAGACACTGAGACGCAGAGACACTGAGACGCAGAGATGCAGAGACGCAGAGACACTGAGACGCAGAGATGCAGAGACACTGAGACCCAGAGATGCAGAGACGCAGAGACACTGAGACGCAGAGACACTGAGACACAGAGACACTGAGACGCAGAGACACTGAGACGCAGAGACACTGAGACGCAGAGACGCAGAGACCCTGAGACGTAGAGACCCTGAGACCCAGAGATGCAGAGAAACTGAGACGCAGAGACACTGAGACGCAGAGATACTGAGACGCAGAGACGCAGAGACACTGAGACCCAGAGATGCAGAGACACTGAGACCCAGAGATGCAGAGACGCAGAGACACTGAGATGCAGAGACTCTGAGACGCAGAGACTCTGAGACGCAGAGACACTGAGACGCAGAGACACTGAGACGCAGAGATGCAGAGACGCAGAGACACTGAGACGCAGAGATGCAGAGATGCAGAGACACTGAGACGCAGAGATGCAGAGACACTGAGACCCAGAGATGCAGAGACGCAGAGACACTGAGACGCAGAGACACTGAGACGCAGAGACACTGAGACGCAGAGATGCAGAGACGCAGAGACACTGAGAGGCAGAGATGCAGAGACACTGAGACCCAGAGATGCAGAGACGCAGAGACACTGAGACGCAGAGACACTGAGACACAGAGACACTGAGACGCAGAGACACTGAGACGCAGAGACACTGAGACGCAGAGACACTGAGACGCAGAGACGCAGAGACCCTGAGACGTAGAGACCCTGAGACCCAGAGATGCAGAGAAACTGAGACGCAGAGACACTGAGACGCAGAGACACTGAGACGCAGAGACGCAGAGACACTGAGACGCAGAGACACTGAGACGCAGAGACGCAGAGACCCTGAGACGTAGAGACCCTGAGACCCAGAGATGCAGAGAAACTGAGACGCAGAGACACTGAGACGCAGAGACACTGAGACCCAGAGATGCAGAGAAACTGAGACGCAGAGACACTGAGACGCAGAGACACTGAGACGCAGAGACACAGACGCAGAGACGCAGAGGTGCAGAGACGCAGAGACCCTGAGACGTAGAGACCCTGAGACCCAGAGATGCAGAGAAACTGAGACGCAGAGACACTGAGACGCAGAGACACTGAGACGCAGAGACACTGAGACGCAGAGACGCAGAGACGCAGAGACCCTGAGACCCAGAGATGCAGAGACTCTGAGATGCAGAGACGCAGAAACCCAAGACGCAGAGATGCAGAGACTCTGAGACACAGAGACGCAGAGACACAGTGACACTGACATGCAGAGATACTGAGACGCAGAGACTCTGAGACCCAGAGATGCAGAGACGGAGAGACTCAGAGAGTCTGAGACACAGAACATAGAACATAGAACATTACAGCACAGAACAGGCCCTTCGGCCCACGATGTTGCGCCGACCAGTTAAAAAAAAAACAACAACAATGACCCACTAACCTAAACCAATCCCTTTTCGTCCATAAACCTGTCCACAGACCTCTTAAACGCCCCCAAACTAGGCGCATTTACAACTGCAGCAGGCAGGGCATTCCAGTCCCTCACCACCCTCTGGGTAAAGAACCTGCCCCTGACATCTGTCCTATAACTACCCCCCCTTAATTTAAAGCCATGCCCCCTCGTGCTAGATTTCTCCATCAGAGGAAAAAGGCTATCACCATCCACCCTATCTAAACCTCTAATCATCTTATATGTTTCTATAAGATCCCCTCTTAGCCGCCTTCTTTCCAGCGAAAACAACCCCAAATCCCTCAGCCTCTCCTCATAGGACCTCCCCTCCATACCAGGCAACATCCTAGTAAACCTCCTCTGCACCCTCTCCAAAGCCTCCACATCCTTCCTGTAATGCGGGGACCAGAACTGCACACAGTACTCCAAGTGCGGCCGCACCAGAGTTGTGTACAGTTGCAACATGACGCTGCGACTCCTAAATTCAATCCCCCTACCAATAAACGCCAAGACACCGTCTGCCTTCTTAACAACCTTATCTACTTGATTCCCAACTTTCAGGGATCTATGTACACATACACCTAGATCCCTCTGCTCATCCACACTATTCAAAGTCCTCCCGTTAGCCCTATACTCGACACATCTGTTATTCCTACCAAAGTGAATTACCTCACACTTCTCTGCATTAAACTCCATCCGCCACCTCTCGGCCCAGCTCTGCAACCTGTCTCAGTCTTCCTGCAAACTATGACACCCTTCCTCACAATCTACCACACCTCCGACTTTGGTGTCATCAGCAAACTTACTAATCCACCCAACTATACCCTCATCCAGATCATTAATAAAAATTACAAACAGCAGTGGCCCCAACACAGATCCCTGAGGCACACCACTTGTAACCGAACTCCATGATGAATATTTACCGTCAACCACTACCCTCTGTCTCCTATCCGCTAGCCAATTCCTAATCCAGTTCCCTAGATCACCCCCAATCCCATACATCTGCATTTTGTGCAGAAGCCTACCATGGTGAACCTTATCAAACGCCTTACTAAAATCCATATACACCACGTCAACTGCCTTACCCCTATCCACCTCTTTGGTCACTTTCTCAAAAAACTCAATAAGGTTAGTAAGGCACGACCTACCCGCTACAAAACCATGCTGACTATCTCCAATCAACTCATTACTCTCCAAATAACTATAAATCCTATCCCTAATAATTTTTTCTAAAACCTTGCCCACAACAGAAGTGAGACTCACCGGTCTATAATTCCCGGGGAAGTCTCTGTTCCCCTTCTTAAACAATGGGACAACATTCGCTGTCCTCCAATCCTCCGAGACTATACCAGAGACCAACGACGACCTGAAGATCAGAGCCAGAGGCTCTGCAATCACTTCTCTTGCCTCCCAGAGAATCCTGGGGTAAATCCCATCCGGACCAGGGGACTTATCTATTTTCAGACCCTCCAGAATATCCAGCACATCCTCCTTATCAACTGTAACACTGTCAATTCTACTCCCCTGCAACCCAGTGTCCTCCTCAGCTATATCCATGTCCCCCTGCGTGAACACCGAAGAGAAATATTAGTTCAATGCTTCACCAATCTCCTCCGGTTCCACACATAACTTTCCTCTGCTGTCTATAACTGGCCCTAACCTTGCCCTAACCAACCTTCTGTTCTTGACATACCTATAGAACGCCTTAGGATTCTCCTTAACCCTATCAGCCAAAGTCTTCTCATGTCCTCTTTTAGCCCTTCTTAACTCCCTCTTCAACTCCCTCCTAGCCAATCTAAAGCTCTCTAGTGCACTATCCGAGTGCTCACGTCTCATCCGAACATAAGCCTCCTTCTTCTTCCTAACCAACAAATCAACTTTTTTTGTGCACCACGGTTCCCTAGCCTTACCAATTCCACCTTGCCTGACAGGGACATACCTATCACAGACTCGCAGTAGCTGCTCCTTGAAAAAACTCCACGTTTCGGACGTTCCCAGTCCCTGTAATCTCCTAGTCCAACCTATGCTTCCTAATTCTCTCCTAATGGCCTCATAATTACCCTTCCCCCAGCTAAAACCACTGGCCCGAGGTTCATGCCTATCCCTTTCCATCACTAAGGTGAACGTAACCGAATTGTGGTCACTATCACCAAAATGCACACCAACTTCCAAGTCTAGCACCTGGTCTGGCTCATTTCCCAGCACCAAATCCAATATAGCCTCACCTCTAGTTGGCCTATCCACATACTGAGTCAAAAAACCTTCCTGCACACTTTGCACAAAAACTGACCCCTCTAACGAGCTAGAGCTATAACAATTCCAATCAATATTAGTAAAGTTAAAATCCCCCATAACAATTACCCTATTACTTTCACTCCTAACCAGGATCGTCTCTGCAGTCCTTTCTTCAACCTCTCTAGAACTTTTAGGAGGTCTATAAAAGACTCCCAACAGGGTGACCTCTCCTCTCCTATTTCTAATCTCCGCCCATACTACCTCAACTGACAAGTCCTCATCAAACCTCCTCTCTGACACTGTAATACAATCCCTGACCAATAATGCTACCCCTCCCCCCCTTCTACCTCCTTCTCTACTTCGACTAAAACATTTAAACCCCGGGACCTGCAGCATCCATTCCTGCCCCTGCTCTATCCATGTCTCTGAAATGGCCACAACATCAAAGTCCCAGGTACTGGTCCACGCTGCAAGTTCACCCACTTTATTGCGAATACTCCTCGCATTGAAGTATATACATTTCAAACCCTGCTCCACCCCACCCCTGCGATGCCATGCATTGCAGTCCTCATCCATGCACCCCTCACTTTCAACCCCTCTACTCAGGATCCCTCCCCCCCTCCGAATCAGTTTAAACCTCCCTGCATAGCCCTAGCAAACTTACCCCCCAGGATAAGAGGTGGATAGGGGTAAGGCAGTAGATGTGGTATATATGGATTTTAGTAAGGCGTTTGATAAGGTTCACCATGGTAGGCTTCTGCAAAAAATGCAGATGTATGGGATTGGTGGTAATTTAGGTACTTGGATCAGGAATTGGTTAGCAGATAGGAGACAGAGGGTGGTGGTTGATGGTAATTATTCATCATGGAGTTCGGTTACGAGTGGTGTGCCTCAGGGATCTGTTTTGGGGCCACTGCTGTTCGTAATCTTTATTAATGATCTGGATGAGGGTATAGTTGGGTGGATTAGTAAGTTTGCTGATGACACCAAAGTCGGAGGTGTGGTAGATTGTGAGGAAGGGTGTCGAAGTTTGCAGGGTGACTTGGACAGGTTGCAGAGCTGGGCCGCGAGGTGGCGGATGGAGTTTAATGCGGAGAAGTGTGAGGTAATCCATTTCGGTAGGAATAACAGATGTGTTGAGTATAGGGCTAACGGGAGGACTTTGAATAGAGTGGAGGAGCAGAGGGATCTAGGTGTATGTGTACATAGATCCCTGAAAGTTGGGAATCAAGTAGATAAGGTTGTTAAGAAGGCGTACGGTGTCTTGGCGTTTATTGGTAGGGGGATTGAATTTAGGAGTCGCAGCGTCATGTTGCAACTGTACACAACTCTGGTGCGGCCGCACTTGGAGTACTGTGTGCAGTTCTGGTCCCCACATTACAGGAAGGATGTGGAGGCTTTGGAGAGGGTGCAGAGGAGGTTTACCAGGATGTTGCCTGGTATGGAGGGGAGATCCTATGAGGAGAGACTGAGGGATTTGGGGTTGTTTTCACTGGAAAGAAGGCGGCTAAGAGGGGATCTTATAGAAACATATAAGATGATTAGAGGTTTAGATAGGGTGGATAGTGATAGCCTGTTTCCTCGGATGGAGAAATCTAGCACGAGGGGGCATAGCTTTAAATTAAGGGGGGGTAGTTATAGGACGGATGTCAGGGGTAGGTTCTTAACCCAGAGGGTGGTGAGGGATTGGAATGCCCTGCCTGCTGCAGTTGTAAATGCGCCTAGTTTGGGGGCGTTTAAGAGATTGGTGGATAGGTTTATGGACGAAAAGGGATTGGTTTAGATTAGTGGGTCAATGTTTTTTTTTTAAAATAAGACTGGTCGGCGCAACATTGTGGGCCGAAGGGCCTGTTCCGCGCTGTAATGTTCTATGTTCTATGTTCTATGTTCTGATTCAGGTGTAGACCATCCCTCTTATAGAGGTCCCACCTTCCCCAGAACGAGCCCCAATTGCTTAAGTACCTGAACCCCTCCCTCCTGTACCATCCTCTCAGCCACAAGTTCAAACTTTCCCTTTCTCTATTCCTCTCTAAACTATCTCGTGGCACAGGCAAGAGTCCGGAGATAACCACTCTATCAGTCTTGGCCTTTAGTTTCCACCCCAACTCCATAAATCTCTGCTTAATATCCCCTTCCCTTAACCTCCCTATGTCATGTGTCCCCACATGAACAATAACTTGGGGTTGATCTCCCTCTCCTCTAAGAGTCCTGAATACCTTTTCAGATACATCCCGGACCCCAGCCCCTGGTAGGCAACACACCAGCCCTGAGTCCCTACCTTTACTTCCGACCCTCCTATCTGTCCCCTTAACCGTGGGGTCCCCAATCACGAGGCCCAATCGTTTACAGCCCCTGACCACCTGAGCTTTCACACTAGGCTCACCCCCAGAGACCTGCTCCCTTTGGCTATCCCCAGTTGATTTCTCCTCAACTGTAGCCTCCAGGACCGAAAACCTATTTTGGAGGGGAACAGCCCCAGGGGATTGTCCCCCCGATTGCTTCTTTCCCCTCTTCCTGGCAGTGACCCAAGACTGATTTTTAGGAGTGACTATCTCCTTATAACTCCTATCGATTTCCACCTCTGCCTCCCGAATTATGCGGAGTTCCTCTAACTCCACCTCCAGCTCCTTTACACGCTCCTCCAGAAGCTGCAATCTAACACACTTCCTCCAAGTAAACTCCCCTGAAACACTACTAGATTCCCTCACCACATACATCCTACAGGAGATGCAGCTTACTGCCTGAACTGCCATCCCTGAAGCAATTACCAGCAGAAAAATAAATTTAAAAACAAAACAACAAACTTCCCCCACTCTTATAATTAGGTTAGAGGAGGTGGGAGGGTGGGATTCTCTACCAGTGTAGAGGATCGGGTATCCTCTCTACACTAATTTATAGGGTTAGGGGCCCAAGAAAAAAAACTACCAGAGACCCTGAGACGCAGAGACACTGAGACACAGAGACACTGAGACCCAGAGACGCAGAGACTCAGAGTCTCTGAGTCGCACAGGCATAGAGACCCTGAGACGCAGAGTTCCTGAGACGCAGAGACACAGAGATGCAGAGACTCTGTGACACAGAGACGCAGAGACTCTGAGACGAAGAGACTCTGAGACGCAGAGACACTGAGACCCAGAGACGCAGAGACCCTGAGACACAGAGAGGCAGAGAGGCAGAGACACAAAGACGCAGAGACGCAGCGACCCTGAGACGCAGAGACCCTGAGACCCAGGGATGCAGAGAAGCCGAGAACCTGAGACTCAGAGACGCAGAGACGCAGGGGCTCTGAGACACAGAGACACAGTGACACTGAGATGCAGAGACACTGAGACCCAGAGACACTGAGACCCAGAGACGCAGAGACCCTGAGACGCAGAAACAGAGTCCCAGAGGCGCAGAGACACTGAGACCCAGAGACACTGAGGCACAGAGACACTGAGACCCAGAGACGCAGAGACTCTGAGGCACAGAGACACTGAGACCCAGAGACACAGAGATGCAGATACTCAGAGATTCTGAGACACAGAGACACAGAGACCCTGAGACACAGAGACGCAGAGACCTTGAAACGCAGAGACACTGAGACTCTGAGACGCAGAGGCGTAGAGACCCTGAGATGCAGAGACGCAGAGACTCTGAGACGCAGAGACGCAGGGACACAGTGACACTAAGATGCAGAGACACTGAGACGCAGAGACGTAGAGACCCAGCGACGCAGAGACACAGAGACACTGAGACGCAGAGACACTGAGATCCAGAGATGCAGAGACTCAGAGACTCTGAGTCACAGAGGTATAGAGAACCTGAGACGTAGAGACCCAGAGACGCAGAGACCCTGAGACCCTGAGACGCAGAGACACAGTGACACTGAGATGCAGAGACACTGAGACCCAGAGACGCAGAGACCCTGAGACCCTGAGACGCAGAGACGCAGAGACCCTGAGACGCAGAGACACTGAGACCCAGAGACACTGAGACGCAGAGACCCTGGGACCCAGAGACGCAGAGACCCTGAGACGTAGAGACGCAGAGACTCTGAGACGCAGAGACACTGAGACCCAGAGACGCTGAGACGCAGAGACCCTGGGACCCAGAGACGCAGAGACCCTGAGACATAGAGACGCAGAGACTCTGAGACGCAGAGACACTGAGACGCAGAGACGCAGAGACCCTGAGACGCAGAGACGCAGAGACACAGTGACACTGAGATGCAGAGACACTGAGACGCAGAGACTCTGAGACGCAGAGATGCAGAGACTCTGAGACTCTGAGACGCAGAGACCCTGAGACGCAGAGACACAGGTCCCAGAGACGCAGAGACTCAGAGAGTCTGAGACGCAGAGACACTGAGACGCAGAGACTGAGACACAGAGACGCAGTGGCACTGAGACGCAGAGACACTGAGATGCAGAGACTCTGAGACGCAGAGACCTAGAGACGCAGAGACACTGAGACCCAGAGATGCAGAGACACAGAGACTCTGAGATGCAGAGACTCTGACACGCAGAGACACTGAGACACAGAGAAGCAGAGACGCAGAGACACTGAGACTCAGAGAATCTGAGGCACAGAGACGCAGAGACACAGAGGCGTAGAGACCCTGAGACGCAGAGACGGAGAGACGCAGAGACGAGGAGACCCAGAGACGCTGAGACCCAGAGACGCAGAGACCCTGAGACGCAGAGACACTGAGACACAAAGATGCAGAGACGCAGCGACACTGAGACGCACAGACGCTGAGATGCAGAGACCCTGGGCTGCAGAGATGCAGGGACACTGGGACGCAGAGACTCTGAGACACAGAGACGCTGAGATGGAGACACCCTGCGACCAAGAGACGCAGAAACGCAGAGAATCTGAGACGCAGAGACACTGAGACCCAGAGACGCAGAGACACTGAGACACAGAGACACAGAGACTCTGAGACGCAGAGACACTGAGACGCCGAGACTCTGAGACACAGAGACGCAGAGACGCAGAGAGACTGAGACGCAGAGACACAGAGACGCAGAGACTCTGAGATGCAGAGACATGGAGACGCAGAGACACTGAGACGCAGAGACACGGAGACACAGAGACTCTGGGACACAGAGACGCAGAGACACAGAGACGCAGAGAAACTGAGACGCAGAGAAACTGAGACGCCGAGACTCTGAGACAAAGAGACGCAGAGACGCAGAGACACTGAGACGCAGAGAAACTGAGACGCCGAGACTCTGAGACAAAGAGACGCAGAGACGCAGAGACACTGAGACGCAGAGACGCAGAGAAGCTGAGACGCAGAGACACTGAAACCCAGGGACGCAGAGACACTGAGATGCAGAGACACTGAGAAGCAGAGACACTGAGACGCAGAGACACTGAGACCCAGAGACACTGAGACGCAGAGACACTGAGACCCAGAGATGCAGAGATGCAGAGACGCAGAGACACTGAGACGAAGAGACTCTGAGGCGCAGAGACACTGAGACCCAAAGACACAGAGACGCTGAGACGCAGAGACACTGAGACGCAGAGAAGCAGAGACACTTAGACGCAGAGACTCTGAGACACAGAGACGCAGGGACCCTGAGACGCAGAGACGCAGGGACACTGAGACGCAGAGACACTGAGACCCAGAGACGCAGAGACGCAGACACTCTGAGACATAGAGACACTGAGACCCAGAGACGCAGAGAAACTGTGACGCAGAGACGCAGAGACGCAGAGACGCGGAGACGCATTGACACTGAGACGCAGAGACACTGAGATGCAGAGACGCAGAGACACAGAGACCTACAGACGCAGAGACACTGAGACCCAGAGATGCGGAGACGCAGAGATGCAGAGACTCTGAGACGCAGACACTCTGGGACACAGAGATGCAGAGACACAGAGACGCAGAGAAACTGAGACGCAGAGACACTGAAACCCAGAGACGCAAAGACACTGAGACCCAGAGATGCAGAGACAATGAGATAATGAGACGTAGAGACTCTGAGTCGCTGAGACACTGAGATGCAGAGACTCTGAGACGCTGAAACCCAGAGACACTGAGATGCAGAGACACTGAGACCCAGAGACGCAGAGACACTGAGGTACAGAGACGCTGAGACGCAGAGACTCTGACACGCAGAGACGCAGAGACACTGAGACGCAGAGACACTGAGATGCAGAGACACTGAGACCCAGAGTGCAGAGACTCTGAGACGCAGAGACACTGAGACGCAGAGACACTGAGACGCAGAGACTCTGAGACACAGAGACGCAGAGACGCAGTGACACTGAGACGCAGAGAAACTGAGGCGCAGAGACCCTGAGATGCAGAGACACTGGGACGCAGAGACGCAGGGACGCAGAGACACTGAGACACAGAGACTCTGAGACACAGAGACGCATTGACACTGAGACGCAGAGACACTGAGATGCAGAGACTCAGAGACGCAGAGACCTAGAGACGCAGAGACACTGAGACTCAGAGATGCAGAGACTCTGCGACGCAGAGACTCTGAGACGCAGAGACACTGAGAAACAGAGACTCTGAGGTGCAGAGACACTGAGACCCAGAAACGCAGAGACTCAGAAACTCTGAGATGCAGAGGCGTCGAGACCCTGAGACGCAGAGATGCAGAGACACAGAGACACGGAGACCCAGAGACGCAGAGACACAGATACCTTGGGACGTAGAGACACTGAGACGCTGAGACACAGAGACGCAGAGACACAGCGACCCAGAGACTCTGAGATGCAGAGACTCAGAGACGCAGAAGCAGAGACTCTGAGACGCAGAGACACTGGGAACCAGAGACGCAGAGAACTTGAGACGCAGAGACGCAGAGACTCTGAGACCCAGAGATTCAGAGACGCAGAGACACTGAGACGCAGAGACACTGAGAACCAGAGACGCAGAGACTCTGAGACACAGAGACGCAGAGACTCTGAGACACAGAGACGCAGAGACTCTGAGACGCAGAGACCCTGTGACGCAGATACACTGAGACCCAGAGGTGCAGAGACGCAGAGACACTGAGACGCAGAGACACTGAGATGCAGAGACAATGAGACCCCAAGAGGTAGAGACGCGGAGACGCATAGACACTGAGATGCAGAGACACTGAGACGCAGAGACCCTGAGGCGCAGGGTCACTGAGACGCAGAGACTCTGAGACGCAGAGACGCAGAGACTCTGAGACCCACAGACTCTGAGACCCAGAGACGCAGAGACGCAGAGAGGCAGAGACTATGAGACGCAGAGATTCTGAGACGCATAGACGCTGAGACCCAGAGAAGCAGAGACACTGAGACGCAGGGATACAGAGACGCAGAGAACCTGAGACACAGAGACCCTGAGACCCAGAGACGCATAGACACTGAGACACAGAGACTCTGAGACACCGAGACGCTGAGACTCTGGGAAGCAGAGAATCAGAGAAGCAGAGACGCTGTGACGGAGAGACGCTGAGACGCAGAGACTCTGAGGCCCAGAGACGCAGCGTCCCAGAGATGCAGGGACACTGAGACCCAGAGCCGCAGAGACACTGAGACCCAGAGATGCAGAGACTCTGAGACGCAGAGGCGTAGATACCCTGAGACGCAGAGACCCAGAGACACAGTGACACTGAGATGCAGAGACACTGAGACGCAGAGACTCTGAGGCGCAGACGCAGAGACACTGATACTTAGAGACACAGAGTCCCAGAGACGCTGAGACGTCAAGACGCTGAGACGCAGAGACGCTGAGAGGCAGAGACACTGAGACCCAGAGACGCAGAGACTCAGAGAGTCTTTACGCAGAGACCCTGAGACGCAGAGACTCAGAGACCCTGAGACACAGAGACGCAGAGACGCAGAGACCCTGAGACCCTGAGGTGCAGAGACACTGAGACCCAGAGACGCAGAGACACTGAGAACCAGAGACGCTGCGACACAGAGACACTGAGACCCAAAGATGCAGAGACATTGAGACGCAGAGACAATGAGACTCAGAGATGCAGAGACGCGGAGACGCAGAGACGCAGACACACTGAGGCGCAGAGACACTGTGGCGCAGAGACACTGAGATGCAGAGATGCAGAGACTCTGAGACGCAGAGACCCTGAGACGCAGAGACTCTGAGACGCAGAGACCCTGAGACGCAGGGCCACTGAGACGCAGAGACTCTGAGACGCAGAGACTCAGCGACCCAGAGACTCTGAAACACAGACGCAGAGACGCTGAGACGCAGAGACGCTGAGATGCAGAGACTCTGAGACGCAGAGTCACGGAGACGCAGAGACGCAGAGACTCTGAGGCCCAGAGACGCAGAGACACTGAGATGCAGAGACGCAGAGTCCCAGAGACGCAGAGACGCTGAGACGCTGAGATGCAGAGATGCTGAGAGGCAGAGATGCTGAGACGCAGAGACGCATACACGCATAGACGCTGAGACGCAGATACATAGTGACACTGAGATGCAGAGACACTGAGACGCAGAGACTCTGAGACGCAGAGACCCTGAGACGCAGAGACCCAGAGACGCAGAGACATAGAGACGCTGAGACGCAGAGACGCTGAGATGCAGAGACGCTGAGAGGCAGAGACCCAGAGACGCAGAGACCCAGAGACGCAGAGACATAGAGACGCTGAGACGCAGAGACACTGAGACGCAGAGACTCTGAGATGCAGAGACCCTGAGACGCAGAGACCCAGAGACGCAGAGACCCAGAGACGCAGAGACATAGAGACGCTGAGACGCAGAGATGCAGAGACGCTGAGAGGCAGAGTCTTAGACGCACAGGCACTGAGACGCAGAGACGCAGAGACCCTGAGCTGCAGAGTCTCTGAGATGCAGTGACGCAGAGACCCTGAGACACAGAGACCCTGAGACACAGAGACTCTGAGACGCAGAGACGCTGAGATGCAGAGACGCTGAGACACAGAGACGCGGAGACGCAGAGTCTCTGAAACACAGAGATGCTGAGAGGCAGAGACACTGAGAGTCTGGGACGCAGGGAATCTGAGACGCTGAGACGCTGAGATGCTGTGACGTAGAGACTCTGAGACAAAGAGACTCTGAGACGCAGAGTCTCTGAGACGCAGAGACTCTGAGACACAAAGACGCGGAGACGCAGAGTCTCTGAGACACAGAGACGCAGAGACGCAGAGTCTCTGAGACACAGAGACGCAGAGTCTCTGAGACACAGAGACTCTGAGACACAGAGACTCCGAGACGCAGAGACGCTGAGACTCAGAGACTCAGAGTTTCTGAGACGCAGAGACGCTGAGACGCACAGACACACAGACGCAGAGACTCTGAGAGGCAGAGACGCTGAGACCCTGAGACGCAGAGACGCAGAGACGCTGAGACGCAGAGAATCTGAGACGCAGAGACGTGGATGTGCAGAGTCTCTGAGACACAGGGACGCAGAGACACGGAGACGCGGAGACGCAGAGACGCTGAGACGCAAAGACTCTGAGGCGTAGAGACGCTGAGATGCATAGACGCTGAGAGGCAGAGTCTCTGAAACGCAGAGACGCAGAGACTCAGAGACGCAGAGAGGCAGAGACACTGAGACGCAGAGACACTGTGACGCAGAGATGCTGAGACGCAGAGACACAGAGATGCAGAGACTCTGAGACGCAGAGACGCGGACATGCAGAGTCTCTGAGACACAGTGACGCAGAGACAATGAGACGCAGAGACGCAGAGACACTGTGACGTGGAGACGCTGAGACGCAGAGGCCCTGAGACGCAGAGAAGCATAGACACTGATCCAGGGACGCAGAGAATCTGAGACGCAGAGACCCTGAGACCCAGAGACGCAGAGGCGCAGAGACGCAGAGACACTGAGACGCAGAGATGCTGAGACGCAGAGACACAGAGATGCAGAGTCTCTGAGACACAGTGACGCAGAGACACTGAGACGCAGAGACGCAGAGACACTGTGACGTGGAGACGCTGAGACGCAGAGGCCCTGAGACGCAGAGACTCTGAGATGCAGAGAAGCATAGACACTGATCCAGGGACGCAGAGAATCTGAGACGCAGAGACCCTGAGACCCAGAGACGCAGAGGCGCAGAGACGCAGAGACACTGAGACGCAGGGACGCTGAGACGCTGAGACGCAGAGACGCAGAGACACTGAGACACAGAGAGGCAGAGACGCAGAGAGGCAGAGACGCAGAGACTCCGAGACGCAGACACGCAGATGCACTGAGACGCAGACACGCAGAGACTCTGAGACGCAGAGAAGCATAGACACTGAGACGCAGGGACGCAGAGACGCAGAGAACCTAAGACGCAGAGACCCTGAGACCCAGAGGCGCAGAGACGCTGAGACGCAGAGACCCTGGGACACAGAGACGAAGATACGCAGAGACGCAGAGACACTGAGATGCAGAGACACTGAGACGCAGAGGTCCTGAGACACAGGGATACTGAGACCCAGAGACGCAGAGACGCTGAGACACAGAGACGCTGAGAAGCAGATACCCTGAGTCCCAGAGACGCAGAGACACTGAGACGCAGAGAAGCAGAGACCCTGAGACGCAGGTACAGAGACGCAGAGACGCTGAGACCCAGAGACACAGAGATGCAGAGACTCAGAGGCTCTGAGACGCAGAGGCCTAAAGACCCTGAGACGCAGAGACCCAGAGACGCCGAGACCCTGAGACGCAGAGACGCTGTGACACTGAGATGCAGAGACACTGAGACGCAGAGACCCTGAGACGCAGAGACGCAGGTCCCTGAGACGCAGAGACACTGAGGCGCAGAGACTCAGAGACGCACAGATGCAGAGGCGTAGAGACCCTGAGATGCAGAGACCCTGAGACGCAGAGACCCTGAGACGCAGAGACCCTGAGACGCAGAGACCCTGAGACGCAGAGACACTGAGACCCAGAGACGCAGAGACCCTGAGACCCTGAGACGCAGAGACACTGAGACCGAGAGACGCAGAGAGACTGAGAACCAAAGACTCTGAGACACAGAGACACAGAGACTCTGAGACTCTGAGAACCAAAGACTCTGAGACTCTGAGATTCTGAGACACTGAGAGAGAAAGACAGAGGGAGAGAGAGAGAGAGAAAGTGAGAGACAGATTGACAGAGAGAGAGTGACAGAGATGGAAAGAGACAGAGAGAGAAAAAGACAGAGATAGAGAGACAGAGGGACAGAGAGAGTGAGGCAGAATGGGAGACAGAAAGAGACAGAGTGAGTGTGTGTGTGTGAGAGAGAGAGAGAGAGGGAGAGAATTAGAGAGAGAGAGACAAAGCGAGAGAGAGAGTGAGTGTCAGAGAGAGAGAGAGAGGGACAGGGAGAGAGAGAGACTGAGTGAGAGAGAGAGAGGGAGAGAGGGAATGAGAGGCAGAGGGAGACAGAGAGAGTGAGAGATTAACAGAGGGAGAGACAGATAGAGAGGCAGAGAGACAGAGGGAGAGAGAAAGAGAGACACAGACAGGGAGTATGGGGGTATCGAACGGCCAACCGAGTAGGGTGGTGGAGGCAGGCACGTTGGACTTGTTTAAGGTTTACTTAGACAGACACATGAGTGAAACAGGGATGGAGGGTTATAGTAGAGGGTATTAAATAGGGTCAGAGCCTCGGGACCACACCGGAAATATAGTTTTATATGTTAATGTTTTTGTCTTTTTATTCCACAGGGTGGGTCCACCTCGTTGTCAAACGAGGGGCATGCAGACGGTGGGTCGTGCGTGGGCTGCTCTTGGAGGTTCCAGGAGTGGCCTAGTACTTCGTGTCGGTGTGTGTGCTCGAGCCTGGACCGGTAGACGGGCGCTGCAACAGCTCGGTGACTAGCACTGCTGGCTGTGCAGACACATGGATTTGGGCCTGTGTCTGTGGGAGTTTGTACATTCTCCCCGTGTCTGCGTGGGTTTCCTCCGGGCGCTCCGGTTTCCTCCCACACCCCGGGGATGTGCTCTCAGGCTGATTGGTGTAACAAATTGTCCCGACACTATTCCCCCCTGAATCTGGCTCAGTTCGGGGTCCCACTCACAGACACACAGGGCGGGGTCGGTGTAGGAGGATGAGGCGGCGCGGGCTCGATGGGCCGAAGGGCCTGTTTCCCAGGCTGGGTTGTACTTTGTTCTTTGAGTGAGACACACATAGAGAGAGAGAGAAACAGAGAGACAGAGAGAGAGAGAGAGACAGAGAGAGAGAGACAGAGAGAGGGAGCGAGACAGAGAGAGAGAGGGAGAGACAGAGACAGACAGAGAGAGAGGGAGACAGACAGAGAGAGAGAGGGAGAGACAGAGACAGACAGAGAGAGAGAGAGAGACAGAGAGAGAGAGGGAGAGACAGAGACAGACAGAGAGAGAGGGAGACAGACAGAGAGAGAGAGGGAGAGACAGAGAGAGACAGAGAGAGAGGGAGACAGACAGAGAGAGAGAGGGAGAGACAGAGACAGACAGAGAGAGAGAGCGAGACAGAGAGAGAGAGACAGAGAGAGGGAGCGAGACAGAGAGAGAGAGGGAGAGACAGAGACAGACAGAGAGAGAGGGAGACAGACAGAGACAGACAGAGAGAGAGGGAGACAGACAGAGAGAGAGAGGGAGAGACAGAGACAGACAGAGAGAGAGAGAGAGACAGAGAGAGAGAGGGAGAGACAGAGACAGACAGAGAGAGAGAGAGAGAGACAGAGAGAGGGAGCGAGACAGAGAGAGAGCGAGAGAGACAGAGAGAGAGAGAGTAAGAGAGTGAGAGCGAGAGAGACAGAGAGAGAGAGAGAGACAGAGGGGGAGAGAAACAGAGACACAGAGGGAAATAGAGTGCAAGAGACAGAGACAGAGAGAGAGAGGGAGAGAGAGAGAGAGAGAGACACAGTGAGAGAGGGAGAGTCAGAGAGAGAGGGAGAGAGAGAGAGACAGCGAGACAGAGAGAGAGGAAGACAGAGGGAGAGAGAAAGAGAGAGACAGACAGAGAGGCAGTGGGAGAGAGAGAGAGACAGAAAGGGAGAGAGACAGAGAGACGGAGACAAGGTGAGAGAGAGAGTGACAGGGAGACAGAGACCGAGACAGCGAGAAACAGAGAGAGAGATGGGGGAGACAGAGAGAGAGACAGAGAGACACAGAAGGAAATAAAGTGCGAGAGACAGAGAGACACAGACAGAGAGAGTGAGAGAGAGAGACGGAGACTGAGAGAGAGGCAGAGAGAGAGAGACAGACAGAGAGAAAGAGACGGAAAGACAGAGAGAGTGAGAGAGTGACAGAGAGAGAGACAGAGTGTGAGACATTGAGAAAGACAGAGAGATAGAGACAGAGAGAGGGAGTGAGAGACAGAGGGGGAGAGTCAGAGGGAGAGAGAGACAGAGAGAGAATGAGACAGAGAGTGACAGAGAGAGAGAGTGACATAGAGAGTGAGAGAGACAGACAGACAGAGAGAGACAGGGATCGAGAGGGAGACAGAGAGAGATAGAGAGAGAGAGAGAGAGAGACAGAGGGAGAGAGCGAGACAGAGAGACACACACTCACAGTGAGAGACAGAGAGTCAGAGAGAGAGGGAGAGAGAGAGAGAGACAGATAGGGAGAGAGACAGAGAGAGAGACAGTGAGACAGAGGGAGAGGAAGACAGAGGGAGAGAGACAGAGAGAGACAGATAGAGTGGCAGTGGGACAGAGAGAGAAAGTGAGAGAGAGAGACAGAGAGAGTGAGACGGAGAGAGAGAGAAACGGGGGGGGCGGAGAGAGAGACAGAGAGAGAGAGATCGACAGCGAAAGAGACAGAGAGGGAGATAGACAGAGAGATGGAAACAAGGAGAGAGAAAGTGACAGGGAGACAGAGACAGAGACAGCGAGAAACGGAGAGAGAGATGGGGGAGGCACAGAGAGAGAGATCGAGAGAGAGAGACAGAGCGAGCGAGAAAGAGAGAGAGAGACAGCGAGAGAGGGAGAGAGACAGAGAGACAGAGACAAGGAGAGAGAGAGAGTGACAGGTAGAGACAGACAGAGACAGCGCAAAACAGTGAGAGAGATGGTGGAGACAGAGAGGCAGAGAGAGAGATCGAGAGAGAGAGAGAGACAGACAGAGGGAGCGAGAAAGAGAGAGAAAAACAGAGAGAGAGAGACAAGGAGACAGAGGAACAGATAGAGACAGAGTGTGATAGAGAGACAGAGGGAGAGAGAAAGAGAGAGACGAGGGAGATAGA
>NW_027649966.1:122500-127500 GCF_965287045.1 Carcharhinus amblyrhynchos
GAGAGGCAGAGTGGGTGAGAGCGAGACAGAGTGAGAGAGTGAGTCAGAGACAGAGAGAGAGAGAGTGAGAGAGAGACAAAGACAGAGAGAGAGAGACAGACTGAGAGAGAGAGTCAGAGAGAGAGAGAGAGAGACAGAGAGATGGGGACAGAGAATGAGAGACAGAGAGAATGAGACAGAATGAGAGAGAGGGACAGAGTGAGAGACAGAGTGAGATAGAGAGAGACAGAAAGAGAGAGAGAGGCAGAGGGAGAGAGAGATAGAGGCAGAGTTAGAGAGAGAGGGAGACAGAGGGAGAGAGAGAGAGAGAGACAAAGTGAGAGAGAGATTGACAGAGAGAGAGAGTGACAAAGAGAGACAGAGAGACAGGGAGAGGGAGAGACCGAGTGAGAGAGAGTGAGCAGAATGAGAGAGAGAGGGGGGCAGAGAGAGAGAGAGGCAGAGGGAGAGAGATAGAGGGAGAGAGAGAGAGACAGATAGAGAAAGACAGAGAGAAAGAGTGAGAGAGAGACAGAGACAGAGGGGGAGAGAGGGACAGACGGAGAGAGAGAGAGAAACAGAGTGACAGAGAGAGAGAGACTGAGGGAGAAACAATGTGTGAGAGAGAGAGAGAGAGACAGAGTGGGAGAGAAAGAGAGACAGAGAGGGAGAGAAAAAGAGAAAGACAGAGACAGACAGACAGACAACAAGGCAGAGGGAGAGGGAGAGAGATGGAGAGGGAGAGAGAGAGAGACAGAGAGTGAGAGGGACAGAGACAAGGAGAGAGAGAGAGTGACACTGAGACAGAGACAGAGAGAGTGAGAGAGAGAGAGACAGCGAGTGAGTGAGAGAGAGAGACAGTGAGAGAGAGAGAGACAGAGAGTGAGAGAGAAGGAGACACAGAGTGAGAGAGAGGGAGACAGAGTGAGAGAGAAAGAGAGACACAGAGAGAGACAGAGAGAGACAGAGACGCAGAGAGTGAGAGAGAGAGTGAGAGAGAGACAGAGAGAGAGAGCGAGGGGAGACAGAGAGTGAAAGAGACAGAGAGAGAGAGTGAGGCAGAGAGAGAGAGGCAGAGAGAGAGAGAGAGAGTGATACAGAATGACAGTGAGAGGGACAGAGAGAGGGAGAGAGTCAGAGAGAGTCAGAGAGAGTGAGACAGAGAGAGAGTGAGAGAGAGACAGAGAGAGTGAGAGAGAGTGAGAGAGGCAGAGAGAGAGTCAGTGAGGCCGAGAGAGTGAGGCAGAGAGAGAGAGAGAGAGAGATACAGAATGAGAGTGAGAGGGACAGAGAGAGAGAGAGAGTCAGAGAGAGTGAGACAGAGAGAGAGTGAGAGAGAGAGAGAGAAAGTGCGAGCAAGACAGACAGTGAGACGAACTGAGAGAGTGAGAGAGAGAAAGAGACAGAGAGAAAGAGAGGCAGAGAGAGAGTGAGGAAGAGACAGAGACAGAGGGAGAGAGTGAGAGAAAAAGAGTGACAGAGAGAGAGAGAAAGACAGAAAGACAGACGGAGGGAGAGAGAGTGTCAGAGAGAGAGACAGACTGAGACAGAGAGACAGAGAGAGATATAGAGAGATTGACAGACAGAGAGGGAGAGAGAGAGACAGAGAGAGATAGAGGGAGAGAGAGAGAGAGAGAGACAGAGAGAGAGTAAGAGTCAGAGACAGAGACGGAGAGAAACAGGGACGGAGAGAGAGAGACAGAGAGAGAGAAAAACAGAGAGGGACAGAGAGAGAGAGCGGGTGAGAGACAGAGGGACAGCGAGTTCGAGAGAGAGAGACAGAGAGAGAGAGAAACACAGAGAGAGAGACAGAAAGAGAGAGACAGAGAGACAGAGAGGGCAAGACTGAGAGAGAGGGATGGAGAGACTGAGAGAGAGACAGAGAGAGAATGAGAGAGAGAGTGAGAGAGAGAGTGAGTGAGAGAGAGACAGACAGACAGAGAGAGAGAGAGAGACAGTGAGAGAGAGAGAGAGACCGAGAGACAGAGACAGAGTGAGAGGCAGAGAGAAGGACAGAGAGAGAGACAGAGACAGAGTGAGAGAGAGAGACAAAGTCAGAGAGAGAGGCAGACAGACAGACAAACAGAGACAGACTCAGAGACAACGTGAGCAACAGAGAGAGAGAGAGAGAGACAGAGTGAGAGAGAGAAAGAGACAAAGACAGAGAGAGAGAGAGAGACAGAGATAGACAGAGAGGGAGAGGCAGAGAGAGAGAGACAGAGTGAGATAGATACAGAGTGAGCGACAGAGAGGGAGAGATAGAGGCAGAGAGTGAGAGAGAGTTTGAGAGACAGAGCAAGAGACAGAGGGAGAGAGAAAGAGAGAGAGACAGACAGAGAGAGGCAGAGACTGAGACAGAGTAAGAGACAGAGACGGAGAGAGACAGAGAGAGAGCGGCAGAGAGACAGACTAAGAGAAAGGGAGACAGAGAGAGAGAGAGACATAGAGAGAGAGAGACAGAGAGAGAGATGGAGAGAGAGAGGGATACAGGGGGAGAGAGAAAGAGAGAGACAGACAGAGAGGCAGAGGGAGAAAGAGATATAGAGACAGAGAGAGACAGAGAGAGAGGGAGACAGAGAGAGCGGAAGACAGGCGGAGAGAGAAAGAGAGAGACAGACAGAGAGGCAGAGGGAGTTAGAGAGAGAGAGATAGAGAGACAGAGAGAGAGAGACAGAGTGAGAGAGAGAGAGGGTGAGAGAGAGAGACAGAGGCAGAAAGACAGAGTGAGAGAGAGAGTCAGAGAGTGACAGGGAAACAGAGTGAGAGACAGAGAGAGACAGAGAGAAACTGAGAGAGAGAGAGAGAGAAACAGTGTGACAGACAGAGAGACAGAGAGAGAGGGATAGAGGGAGAGAGAGAAATAGAGTGGGAGAGAGAAGAGAGAGAGAGAGACAGAGACAGCGGGGGAGAGAGACAACAACAGAGTGGCAGAGGGAGAGACAGAGACGAAGACAGACTGAGGAGAGAGAGAGAGATAGAGAGAGAGGGAGACAGTGTGTGTGAGAGTGAGAGAGAGAGAAAGAGAGAGAGAGGGAGAGAGAAAGAGAGAGAGAGGGAGAGAGAAAGAGAGAGACAGAGAGAGAGAGAGAGGGAGAGAGAGAGAGAGATAGAGAGGGAAAGACAGACAGACAGAGACAGAGGGAGAGACAGAGAGAGAGAGAGACAGAGGGAGAGAGAGACAGAGACAAGGAGAGAGAGTGAGTGACAGAGAGAGTGAGATAGAGAGAGACAGAGAGTGAGAGAGAGAGGAGAGGGAGAGACAGAGAGTGAGAGAGAGAGAGGGAGACAGAGAGAGATAGAGAGACAGAGAGAGAGACAGACAGACAGATAGAGAGACAGAGTGAGAGAGAGAGTCAGAGACATTGTGCGAAAGAGAGAGAGAGAGTGAGTGAGAGAGAGACAGACAGACAGATAGAGAGACAGAGAGTGAGAGAGAGAGAGGGAGACAGAGAGAGATAGAGAGACAGACAGACAGACAGACAGACAGATAGAGAGACAGAGCGAGAGAGAGAGTCAGAGACATTGTGAGAAAGAGAGAGTGAGAGAGAGACAGACAGAGAGAGAGACAGATAGGGAGACAGAGAGAGAGAGAGGGACAGAGAGAGAGAGACAGAGACAGAGTGAGAGACAGAGCGAGAGACAGATAGAGAGAGAGACAGAGACAGAGAGATAGAGACAGAGAGTGAGAGAGAGAGCACGAGACAGCAGGGGAGGGAAAGAGAGAGACAGACAGGGAGAAGGACAGAGTGAGAGAGAGACAGAGAGAGCGAGAGAGGCAGACTGAGAGAGAGAGAGAGAGAGAGAGGCAGAGTGAAAGAGAGAGAGAGAGAGAGAGAGACTGAGAGGGTTAGAGATAGAGACAGAGAGTGAGAGAGATAGTGAGAGACAGAGCGAGAGACAGAGAGAGAGAGAAAGAGACAGAGAGTTAGAGAGAGAGTGAGAGACAGAGGGAGAGAGAAAGCGAGACAGACAGAGAGACAGGTAGAGAGACAGAGCGAGAGAGAGAGGGACAGAGACAGAGTGAGAGGCAGAGTGAGAAGCAGAGTGAGTCTGAGAGAGTGAGAAATTAACAGAGGGAGAGACAGAGTGAGGGAGAGAGAGAGGGAAACAGAGTGACAGAGAGAGAGAGACAGAGAGAAATAGACAGAGCGAGAGTGACAGAGGGGAAGAGAGAGAGAGACAGAGGGATAGAGAAGGAGAGAGAGACAGATAGAGAGACAGAGAGGCATAGGGAGAGAGAGAGACAGAAAGGGAGAGACAGAAAGACAGAGACAGAGATAGAGAGAGACAGCGGGAGAGAGAGAGAGAGACGAGAGAGAGAGAGACAGCGGGGAGAGACACAGTGACAAGGAGAGAGAGCGAGACAGAGAGACAAAGTCAGAGAGAGCGGGAGACAGAGAGAGAGATGAGGGAGAGAGAGAGAGACAGAGAGAGAAAAACAGAGGGACAGAGAGAGAGACAGAGAGAGAGACAGGGAGAGAGAGACAGAGACAGAGAGAGAGGGAGACAGTGAGACAGAGAGAGAGGAAGGCAGACGGAGAGAGAAAGAGAGAGACAGACAGAGGCAGAGGGAGAAAGAGAGAGATAGACAAAGAGAGTGAGAGAGAGACAGAGAGAGGGAGAGAGAGAGAGACAGAGAGAGTGACAGAGAGAGTGACAGAGAGAGAGAGAGAGAGAGGGACAGAGAGAGAGACAGAGTGAGAGAGACTGACAGACAGAGAGACAGAGTGAGAGATACAGAGAGAGAGACAGTGAGAGAGAGAGAGATAGAGGTAGAGAGAGAGAGAGACAAAGTGAGGGAGAGAGAGGCAGAGAGAGAGAGAGTGAGAGAGTGACAGAGGGGGAGAGAGAGAGACACAGAGAGAGAGGGAGACAGTAAGACAGAGGAGAGGAAGGCAGAGGGAGAGAGAAGGGGAGAGACAGAGAGAGTGAGAGAGAGAGAGAGAGACAGAGATTGAGAGAGAGAGAGACAGAGGGAGAGAGAGAGTGGGCAAGAAAGAGAGAGAGACAGAGAGAGACGG